>NW_003546245.1:920723-971359 GCF_000090795.2 Amphimedon queenslandica | reverse complement strand
TTGAGAGAGATGAAGCAATAGCTAAAGCTAATCTTATCTGTGACCTCAAAAAGAAAGAGATTGATGATCACCAGGCAGTATTGAAACGTGTAACAGAGACACTGGAAGACAGCTTGGAGTTTATTAAGGATTTCTCTAATATTGCTAATCCAGCTGAGTTTATGTTTCTTAAGACTCAGCTAAAGCAACGATTAGATTACCTTCATGACCGCTACAGTACCTTTGACTTATCACCAGCAGATGATGATGAGCTGTATTTGAAGCCAAGCAATGATGACCTTCCTACTAAAATGTTTGGGAAAATCTACAGTACACCAAGTGTCAAGAAATTTGCACTACTCTCAAAGCATCGTCAAAAGCTCAATGCCAGTACAGTTTTTACTGTCGAATGTCGGGATATTTCTGGTGGCCATGCAGCATCGGAAAGTGTGTTGCCAGAACTAAAAGCTGTCATTACTACACGAGGTGAAGATATAACTGATGGTCTGGCCTTGTGAACTAAAGCAAGATTATAAAACTCGTTGCTATAACATCACCGTCCCTCCAATTAAAGAAGCAGGATTAAGGATTATTCATATCTACCAGCCCAGGCCACATCCTCAAAAGCAATACTACATACAAGGTGGCCCTTTTAGTGTTCACTATGAATGATAAGATACTTTAAACAATAAACAATAGCATGTTAATATTATTAGTAGATCTAGTAGTAGATTGTGCACTGTATACTACTGCTGCCATTAGTGCAATAGCAGTATAATGCACATAGAATTTCTGTATAATAGTTTTAATTAGTTTTAATGTGTTGAAACAAAAAGCTTTTGAATATAATAAACTCTTATTCTTTATGTATTCAAAATACTGCAGAATTCTTACCTGCTTAGTGTCTGCATATGAGGACATAATATTGAAACCAGATCATAATAATGGCTGCTATATTGTATTATTGTTCTTTAAGTTAATGTAGATTAAAAGCAATTTAACATAATAACATGTCCTACTGCAAGGTTTCCCACAAAGCATGCTAAGTGAGCATGAGCTGACAAGCACTACAATAGAGTACATGGCAATTGGAGCAACTTCTAAAATTCATAAAAAATTCAAATTTTATCAGATTCAGCTCAAAATTGATACACAACATAAGAACATGTGTATCAGAAAAAAATTATATGGATAATTCTCTCCTTGCCATTTTTGGCATAATTTTTGAACAACTTAAAAATTCATAAAACCCAACTATTATAAATAAATGTTATATCTATTCAGCAAAAAAATGATCTAATTCAGGGCGTATCCAGAAATGGGGAAAGGGGGGGTCTGAGGGCGCGCGAAGCGCCGCAATTTTGGCCACACCCCTTTTTGCGGCGGTAAAACGGCGTTTTCCTTCATTTTCGTGAATTACGGGTGGGGTCAAAATTATTTCAAGCATCTAGTACTTTTGACAACTTCTGATTGCTCCTGAAAGCACTGGAAACTGCTGAAATAATGATCAGGGGGCTAGATAACTTTGTTAAGAGGCTTGGTAGTGATGCAAAAGTCCAGGATTTGATCAATTTTTTCTGAGCCCAGCCATGAGGGGGGTGCTCAAGCCCCCCTCAGCCCCTGCTGGATACGCCCCTGCTAATGGAATAGCAAAATACATTTATAAAGGAGTAAAATGAAATAGAGGAACACATAATGTAGCATGAGTTAATGACGGTATAATATGTCAATATATAAAGACTGCATGACACATAGCACAACAATAGTGTGGCTCGGGGGCTGAGCCCCATAATGTCTACATTCTTCCCGTAATGATAAACCACACACTGAATATTACATTACGTACATGGGTCTAATGGATCAGTTAGCTAGCTACAAATGGTGCAGCAGACATTCCCTTGGGATTGCTCATGATAGTAATCACATGATTCCAGCTATAGGAAGTGAAAGTGGTTGACTGCCAACTAACGCAGCCGTATAAAACTAATAACAATCAACCTTTGTTTTAATTGTTAGTAGACTGTATAGCCTTCCATCTCCTTTGTTTTTGCCTTACAAGTTACAAGATATAGCAATCTTACAATCACATGGCAGCACTGGAAGAACCAGCTATCGAGAGAGAGGGATCTTCCATCAATAGATCCAGTTTTGATGTAGAAACTTTCTGTCAACGACACCTCAAGTGTAAGGAATGCAATAACAGCTATGTCGATCCTATCATGCTACCCTGCCTTCATATACATTGCCCTGATTGTCTAAGTAAAAAAGCTGGTGAGAAAAAAAGAAATCGAAGAGAAGAAAGAGTTGTAGCTAGAGATAGCCTATCAGCATCAATACAGAGTAATGTTGTGATACAAAGAGAAGGAGGAGAAAGAGCTGGTGAGGAAGAAGGTGAGGATGAAGAAAGAATGCTGTCAGAAGATGAGGATCAAGGAGAAAGAGAAAGGGAGGCTGGTGCTCAGGAAGTTAAAAAAAAGTATGTGCTTCATGGAAATGAGAAGTTGACAGCTCCTCATGATTGTGAGATAGGCGATTGTGAGGATTCAGTTAGCAGGCCATTGTCTAATATCATTCATGCAGCTAAGCTTAAAGAGAAACTATCTCAAGGAAAGATGGAGTGTCAGAAGTGCAAGAAGGATACTGCCAAGTGGATCTGTAATGACAAAGAATGTGGCAATATTCCTCTTTGTGATTTTTGCAGAGAAGCACACAGAAGGCAGGAAGATACAGAAGATCATCAGGTTATTAAAATTGATCCTGAGATAAATTGGTGGGAAGGTATGAATCGTCAAACGTGGCGTTGTTCTGAGCATCGTAAGCATCTCGTAGATATGTATTGTCTCACTCATTGTGAATTAATGTGCCATAAATGCTGTACCATTTATCATCGTAGCACCGATTGTCTTGTTACTGACGTTGAGAAATGTTATTCGCATGCTCGTGAGGAAAGCGAAGAAGAACAACAGAAAGTGAAGAGGTTGAAGGACACATTTAAAGATGCCGAAAATAGAGGAGAAAATGTCAAAAGGAGCTTGGAAACAAAGCGTGATAATATTATTGTTGCTCTTAATGAAAGATACAATCAATTAGTGGAACAGCTAACCGTTGAGAGAGATGAAGCAATAGCTAAAGCTAATCTTATCTGTGACCTCAAAAAGAAAGAGATTGATGATCATCAGGCAGTATTGAAACGTGTAACAGACACACTGGAAGAAAGCTTGGAGTTCATTAAAGATTTCTCTGTTACTGCTAATCCAGCTGAGTTTATGTTTCTTAAGACTCAGCTAAAGCAACGACTAGATTACCTTCATGACCGCTACAGTACCTTTGACTTATCACCAGCAGATGATGATGAGCTGTATTTGAAGCCAAGCAATGATGACCTTCCTGCTAAAATGTTTGGGAAAATCTACAGTACACCAAGTGTCAAGAACTTTGCTTACTTAAAGCATCGTCAAAATAAGTTCACTTTTGATGTAGTTATTACTGTTGAGTGTCGGGATATTTCTGGTGGCCCTGCAGCACCTGAAAGTGTGCTGCCAGAACTAAAAGCTATCGTTAATGAATCAGAAGATGATATCACTGATGGTTTGGCCTGTGAAGTGAAGCCAAATAATAAAACTCGTTGCTATAACATCACTGTCCCTCCAGTTAAAGAAGCAGGATTACGGTTTATTCATGTCTACCAGCCTAGGCCATATCCTCTAGAACAATACTACACACAAGGTCGCCCTTTTAGTATACACTATCAATAACAAGACACTATAGTTTAAAATACATGTTAATATTAACAAGAGTACATTGTGTACTCTTGATATAACTAATAGTAGTATATAGTAAAAGTATAGTAGTGTAGAACTACATGTACACGTAGAGCCTACAAAAGTTTATTATTGTATTCTTTATTGTTTTAACAAGAGACTTTGAATAACTTACCTGCTTAGTGCTTGTATATGAGATCATAATATTGCTCAGTGTTGAATTCAGTATCAGCGAAAGATCATTAATATCATTCTTGAATCTGATACCATCAGAGATCGAATCAATGGAAAAATGAAACTGAGAGAGATACTCAGATGATTGACTGAATGATGACTCAATTGACGTGAGAGCAGGAGAAAACCTTGAGGTCACAGACGAATAAGTTGACTGAGATGAAACAAAGGCATCATAGGCAAGAGAGAACTTCTGTATCAGATCATTAATAACAACCATGAACTGGCTGTGCTGATCTCTAATGCCGAAAATAGTGAAATCCTATACAAACATGATAATAATAATAGTTCATGTCCACAATGGATTTATAAGTAAACTTGTTCTGTGTATGTATGTATGTACATGTAGATTATCATTAAGTATGTTTGCTTGACGTACTGTTAGCATGTTAGTGCTGTATGATACTCTGCCATCAAGACAGAGCTCAGTTCTAAGAAACTGATTGTGCTGTATGCCAGAGGATAGCTGGAGATCAACAGTAAATGAAGTCTCATCTCTCATTGATAGTACATAGTTAGTTGAATATGGGTCTAACAGTAAAAAGATAAGAATAAACACAACACTTAATCTAAATGTATATCAATCATTTTATTGTAATTATGCATAAATGAGATAACAAAATGTAAACAATAGACTATTATTGTAATAAATGACAATAAAGAGCCAAAACTGAATTGGCAGTTGTTGTACCACATGACTGTTTACACATAATGACATCAACATAGTAAAGTTTATGATCTAGTCAGCACGCAGCAGTCAAATACAAATGTACATGTGCATGTAGGAAAACATTGAGAGAAACGGTAGCTGAGGATAAAAGCATGTGCATTGTATCAAAACAGTAATGTCCATATACATGTATGGACTAAGGAAATGATTATATATATGTACATGTACATGTGGATTACATTATGCATGTTAAAGTATGCATGGAGTTACCGGTAGATAGGCTGAATTGATTATGTATGGTCCTGTCCATATTCATAGTAATATTATCATCTCCAAAGGCAGTGCTCCAGTGAACTGGAGGCATTGTGGTATTGTATACTCCACTAGCATCAGCAGCAGCAGCAACACTACGCCGTGACCTTTGAACCCTAATGGTACAAATGATAATAAATTAAGGCAGTTATCGACATTTTTAAATACAAAAATATTTTCTTGATTGTCATATTTTGGAATGCTCATAACTCAAGAATCAGGTAGCATGAGGGCATCAGAAAATGTAATAATGTTTTTGTAGTTAATCTCTTGTGCTGTTACTAATAATTACTTTGATTTTAGTTCAGTTAAAATGTCTCGCTTGGCCAAATGGTGCTTCTGGTACATAGACACTGCAGCATGTTGTACTACACCACTGGATGAACCCTTGGCTAAATCTTGGAGTAAATCAGCAGTCTAGTAGTTAATGTAAAAACAACAATAATCTTAAGGGATCAATGATACTTTATCCTCTAATTATTCTCCTCTATTCTCCTCTTACCTCAGTATCATGATTGTGTCTAAGAGCTCTTATGGCAGCATGTTGAACATGACTTCTTTTATCCTTTTTAGCATAATGATGAAGGATGCTCTGTGATGTCTTGTGTCCTGCATTACCAATTCCATCAATGACTGAAGCATCATGGAGGGATGGAGAGGCACTATTCAAGTACTTGTGCAAATAGTCCACAATGTCACGGGATAGTTGTGGAGTCTCATCTTTTACAGACATTGCTATAGCTCCTAGTGTCAGAAATGCCTTCTTCTTAGTCACTACATTACGATAAAAGATCATACTTATCATTGTGAATAAATTATTATTCACAGGAATCACCGGGGTGTGAAATAAGGTCACTGTATTTTAAAATATTTATGTCCTTTGTTCAATATGTTGCATAAAAGTTTCAAATTATGCGGGCAAAAGACCCTGTACTATAGTGCAGGGTACTTTGGCCAAATTTCACCAAAAATGACAAGGAGAGAATTTAGTCAATTTACCATTTCAATAATTTTTTTCTGATACATATACATGTTTTTATGCTGTGTAAAAAGTTTGGGCTGATTCCAATCAAATTTGGTTTTTAAAAGAATTTTTATAGTTACTCAAAAATTGGGCCAAAGTCCTGCATTTATAGTGACAATGAAACCAATGGATTTTTGTTTGTCACGAATTTTGTGACAATGGAAGAAATGGTTTTTTGCATGTCACGGATTTCGTGACAATGGAACAAATGGGTTTTTGCTTGTCACGGATTTCGTGACAATGAAACAAATGGGTTTTTTTGCTTGTCATGGATTTTGTGACAATGGAAAAAATGGGTTTTTGCTTGTCACGGATTTCGTGACAATGAAACAAATGATTTTTTGCTTGTCACGGATTTTGTGACAATGGAACAAGTGGTTTCTTTGGTTGTCACAATTTTTTGTGACAATGAAAAAAATAGATTTTGCTTGTTGGCAATGAAACCAAACTTCACCAATGCACATAACATGCTCCCTAACTTTGAGCTGATTCCTACCCTGATGATTACTACAACCAGATGCATGACTGTTATAACTCACAGCTAGAGATTATTCCTCCATCTATCATACTTTTGATGACTCTCACTGTATTTTCCTTTACAGGTAGTGTTGAAGTAGCAAAGTAGTGCAGTGTCTTCTGCAGTACTGCATCAGATTGGCTCTTATTAGCCAGTACAGTATTGGTAAGAAGGTCTGTAGTGTTACACACATCACACATTACTAGTGCATCAATGAGTGTTAGTATTTCTGATGATGAATGAAAAGACTAAACAAGAAATAAATGATATAATTATTATACAATTATTTGCTGGATATTTTATTTTTACGTACCCCTTCAATTCTTTTAACCAGGAGCTTCAGGTCTCTGCTTGAAAGAAGATGTAAGCTTTTAATCAATTCTTTCTGACAAAAAGAGGAAGTTGATGTACATGAGAGATGCTGAACGATGCCTTCATATACTGATGATAAAGGAACTCTTTCCACTGCCTATGAGTTTTGTGAGTATTATAATAAAATTCTGCATTATGTTGCTTTAACTGACCTGGCTGTGAGCTGACTTTAGAGTTTCATTCATCAATTTAACTGGTATTGATGGAAGTGGAGATTGATTAAGCTCTTTACCAATCAAAGTCAATTTATTAAATGACTTAAGACCATCAATAAATCCAGTATACCCTATAATAGGAGAACAGCTATATTTTTCTATAGTAATAACAGAATCTTAACCTTTAGATTGATCTTGAATTATATATTCTGATAGCTCAACAGTTTTTAAGCAACCACTGGCATCAAACTGATACACCTAAAATAATAAAATAGAATTTTAAATTATAATTTAAATAGTGCATATATACCTTGCTACAGTTTTTCTTGGCACCACTCTGATTCAGTACATAATTTTGAATAAAAGAGTCTATATAAATATTCTTTATATAATAATTGTGATTTTCAATAACTTACCACCAGCAGAAGCAAAGCTCTCATCCTCAATAGAGATCAATTGAGTGATCATCTTCTTAATACTCAACACTGAGCTACCTCTCTCAGCCTGTGGGTACTGGATAATTTGAACATGACCAGAATAGTCTCGAAAAACAGAAAACCTAATGCAAAGTCACAAAACAATAATGAAGTGCATGACTAAAGTAAAGAGTTTAATGCTCACATACCATTTGCTTATATCTTCAAAAGGTCGGTCTTCTCTACTACCTTTTAACATAATAGTAACAGCAGTAACTATGCATTATCCAAATGATACTTACTGTCTGATGTATGCCAGGTTAGATTCAAATTAGAGAATGTAAGGGCAAGATGCTGCACTTGATCCTTCTCAGATAAAACCAATAAATCGACCTAATGCAAGCAACATAAATTAATGCATTTCATACACTAATGAATAATAATAATCTGCAATGAATAATGATCCATTTCTTAGCAACATGATAAACAGACAGAAACACAATGGAGTGTTCACAATATTGCTGGATGCACAATAAAACTCATAGTGGCTGATATTTCATACAAGCATCAAGACATGACGAATATTTTTAAGTTAACATTAATTCTAGTACAAAACTAACCTGCAGACTTGTTGCAGCTCTGATGTTGCTATGTAGTGAGACATCACTATTGAAATGATACTTGTAAATATACCCAGCCTCGTATTGGGTATTAGCTGGTAAGACAGATCCTTTCTCTGCATTGACAGTCCATAAAAGCAGTAAGAGAAGGAAAAGTCTAGCAGAAGACAACACTTCTGCAGAAGTGCCCATTTTGGGAGTAAAATGGGCGGGTTTGACAGGATCACGTGGGATATGCCATAGATCACGTGATATAATCAGCAGCTCTTGCTGATTATTAAAAAGGTGTTTTTAATATTTGTGTCTCCTCTCTTCTGTTAATTTTCTCTGTCTACCTTGTAAATCAATTATTAAATCAAATTAAAATTAATAATCTTAATAATAATATTACTAAATTAATTACCATAGTATGGTGGTGTCCCACATAGTAAAGAAATATTACTTGCTGCATAGTTTGGTAGCACACAAACACGAAGCTCCGACATTGATTGTTTTATCACAGCGAGCACTTGCTTCCTTGAATAGATGAAGTACTTCTTCTGCTTCTTTCTCGTTTTTCTTTTGCTCCTTGAGAGCTTGATACAAACCCAAGAGTGACCACATGTTATTCTTGTATTGCTTCAAATCCTCACGGTACACTTCTTCAGCCTTAGCTGCCTCTTTGTGCTCAAGCAGCAAAGCACCCAATACATGTCTTGCTGGCGTCATCCATCCCCATGGCTCATCATAAGCAAGATTAGCATCACGCTCTACTGCTGTGTTTAGCCACTTGAACGCCTCATCAAAGTTTCCCTTGTGGTACTCAACTTCCCCATTCAACACAGCCTCGGCAACATCAAGTACACCATTCTTTGCAACTGGATCGTGCATCGGATTATTAAAAAGACGACGACCCTCAAGTGCTTTGTTCTTCAAAGCTGTGTAGAAATTTGCTCGTTCCACATCAGCTTCATTTGCTTTGCCCAAAACAGCAAAAGCTATTGCACGAGCATAACAAGCAACAGCTGTTGTTCCAGCATAGATATCTTTGTCCTTATACATAGGTCTATCAATAATCTCTTGCCATTTCCCAAAACGAACAAGGACGTGCCAAGGGAGAGATAAAAATGCTTCCATCCAAATTGGGCCAAAAGATGCTCCATCAACTGTAGCGGTGACCACGTCAAATCCAAGCTGCCTTTCAGCTCCTTTAGAATGCTCCATAGCTGCAGTGTATTGCCCATCAAACATAGCGGCCCAAACAGCAAAGTGGTAATTATGTATTCGATACATGTCATACATTTCAATTTCAGCCTCTCGGTTTGCTTTGTATGCCTCATCAGAGACTATAGCTGCTTTGTTGGTCTCAATGGCTTCTTTGTACTGTCCTACCCACATATCAATGTGAGAGGGCATGTGTAATAGGTGACCCTGATCAGGGTATTTATCTCGGAGGAGGTCAGAGGTTGGAAGTGCCTTTTCGGGTGTCGGAGAAAGCTCCATTGCGTGGATATAGAAATGAGCAAGCCCTGGGTGGACGGGATCAATCTCAAGACCTTTCTCTAAAGTTGCAACTATTTCTTCTGTTTCTTCAGCTGCAGGTTTGATGTTTGGGGGTTTGGTCCAGAGGGCCCATGGGGCAAGCATCATCAGAGATTCTGCAAAGAGAGTCGTAATATCAGTGTCATTTTCACCATACTTATTGTATACTTCACGCATCACTTTGGCATAATCTTTGTGAAGTTGATCCATTGGTTTTGAGCCCACAGGCCAGCAGAACCTGTGTGTCTGTGCTTCTATCACTGCCAACTCCCAGGCAGGAATTGAGGCCATTTTGGAGGCAATTTCCAATGCTTTCTGTGACTCCTTGTAACCTTCTCCATAATCAAAGCCATAAGGATTGTTGTAGTCTGCTGCATTATTGTAAGCAATGAAGCAATGAGCAATGGGGCAGTTGCTGTCTATCTCTAGTGCCTTCTTAAAGCAAATGATAGCTTCTTCACGCTTGAACCCATAAGAACTGAGCATGCCACGATTGATCAAGGCCCTGCATTCTGGAGAAGAGGTGGAAATCTTGTTACCTAGCCCTTGGTAAGACATGGTGGGACAATTCTTGACTAATTCGATTTTGGTTTCTTCTACAATATATGCCGTATTGGTCTTAATTTTAGAATTGAGACTCTATCTATTGTTCTATTGAGGTCTTTTTGCAGGAATTACAAGTCAAAAACTAACTGAAACTGGCACGCAAACTAAAAACAATAATTTACACTAGTGTACCAATTCATTTGTCAATTGCAAGTACTACAATGGTAGCAGATATAATTTTGTTAAGAATAATTATTTTGAATGCCATGAGACAGTAAAGAGTAGGCGTGGTTAAGTAAAATCACACCCACTTAACGTCACGTGACCATAACCAGCCACACCCCCAGCCCAGACTGAGCTCAGTGAGCTGCTGAAATCCAAGAAGAGATATCCATTATATCTAGGGACACCAGTAAGATACAGAGAAGAGATTATATATAGAGATAGGGAAATAAATAATTGTGAGCAAAAATAAACGGAGATTTTATGGTGTATGATACAGTTGTTGAAGTTTTAGGGCTCAAATTTTATCTACCCATGCATGATTATATTATAATATCTTTTCTCTTTGATCAACCAAAGGATTGGCTATGGACAATACGATACAAAAGACTGTTCATGTTTTAGCTCAACTAGCCCCGTCCAGTGGAGGGAGTGGTGCCTCTAAGAGCTTCCAGCAGCTCGTGAGGAGCATCGGAGAGGCTAAGACGAAACACGAGGAGGATCGTATCATGAAGAGAGAGGCGGTCATTTTGAAAGAGAAGCTGGGATCAAGAGACACCAACACTGTAGGTTCATTATTTAATGATATGTGTACATGTACATGTACATATTGGGTATGTACCTTGCTAATGAGGCAAGTAATTATTGACTATAAATTTCTTTAAAGAAACGTTTGTTGCTCGAGAATCACAAATTTAATTTGTGAAGACTATTTCTCAAAATATTTTTATTCCTTTAACCCTGTCTGGCAGCTCACTCAATTAATTATCAGCTACTCTATCATTAATTTTCATTTCTTTTAATCAAGTTAGTACACTGTACTTATTTATTTTCTTTATTTTAGCGTCAAATGAGAGAGTATTTGATTCGACTGATATACTGTGAGATGTTGGGGGTGGAGTGCTCCTGGGGATACATTCATGCCGTCAAATTCACTCAGAGCTCTAACATAGCAGACAAAAGAATAGGTAAGGGACAAACTAGCCGCTATAAGTTGAAATACTTTATATTAAAAAAGATTGCTTAATATCATAACATAATAGCACTTTTATAGTCGATGTAGTATGATATATTAATTGTTTTTTAAAAATATACTAATTATATTAATTGTTTTTTATTTATAATTTATTTTTGTTCTATTAGGGTATCTTGCCTCATCTCTTCTCTTGCATCCTAACCATGAGCTAAACATGTTACTGATAAACAGCTTACAGAGAGTGAGTTTAATAGTTACGTATACTTTTGTCCTTGTCTCAAGAGCAAAAACATGGCATCATGCCTATAAAAAGGATGTGCTATTTTTATTATAAGTTTATTAGTCACAAAAGTTTATGTACACAAGCAGTATTTTTACTGTACTGTATTTATCAGCATTGCAGTGTAGTAAAGTGTTAATGGGAGGGGTATTTCCTATGAATGCTATGGCACATTAAGACACACTTAATAAAGAGAGTTGTGTTATTATAAGATGAGTAGCCCAGAAAATGTGATTTTAAGAAAGCTTTTATCATGAGCAAAGTAAACAACAGCTAATGAGGAATCTCTTCACGTTGTTGTATGTAGGATCTTCGCAGTTCTAATATGCTTGAAGTCTCAATGGCTCTTATCATTATATGCCGACTCATTGGCGAAGAAATGGTACCGCCCCTTCTCCCTCTAGTACGAGAGAAAATGCACCATCCAAAGTAAGCTGGTAACATTGTGTTTTCTTAGTAACTTAGCTCTGCTATAATTCATAGGGAGCTTGTTCGGAAGAAGGCTATTCTAGCAATGCATCATTTCTATCGTTGCTCCTCTGACAGTATTGGGCATTTATTGGAAGAGTTTCGTCAGGCTCTTTCTGACCCTGACCCTGGCGTGATGGACGCTGCCGTAGTCCTCCTACATGATATGATAAAGGTTAGTTTACGCTTTTATTACAGTCTTTCTTAATCTCTCTCTCTCTCTCTCTCCACAGGGTAACCCCAGTGCTTATAAAGACCTCTGCCCTGCTTTTAAGAGCATTCTCTCACAGATTATTAGCCGACGTCTCCCGCAAACATTTGAGTATCACTCGGTTCCGGCCCCCTGGATACAGATACGCATACTAAGGATACTAGCAATACTGGGGACTGATGACGCCAAGTGAGTTATTCCAATTAATCTAATTCTAATGCCATATTATGAATATGCTTGGGGTGGTGAAATGGCAAGAGATAAACTATTGTTGTATCAATTTGGAAATAATAATAATAATATTAATAATAATAATAAAGTTTATACAATTTGAAGTGTCTCTGCTAATTTTGTAGGATAAGTGAAGATGTTTATGATGTTATAGAGGCAACACTTGGTTCTGCTGAATGCACATCAAATATTGGACAAGGTATATCTTATTTTGCTGCATGAAGTACTTCTTTATTACCATGCTATTGCTGTAACTGATTTATAATGTGTATTTGATTAATCTTTATTTTCTTTTGTTTTATTCAAGCGATTACGTACGAGTGTATCAGAACCATCTCTTCAATCTATCCTAAACCGTCCCTCATACAGAAAGCAGCTAACACCATTTCAAGGTTTTTGGTGTCGTCGAGTAACAACTGGAAGTATTTGGGTATAACGGCACTAGCAGCTTTGGTACTCATCGAACCAAAGTATGCTCTGAACCATCAAATGACAGTCATAGAGTGCTTGGATGATCCGGATGAGACTTTAAAGAGAAAGGTTAATGTTAACTACTACTATGAAAATTACTGGTTTTTGAAGTACCGTAGACTACTGTTTACATGTGCTTTTTTTCAACATTTTTTGCATATTCCAATGCATATTGTTGACCTTGATTATGCTATCTAGAATGTTTGAGCTGATTCTGATGAAAATTTTGGTCAAAAATACAATATTAACTTTTTGTTTTTAAATTGTGCTTTTTTTCTATCTCTCTCTCTCTACAGACATTAGATCTCCTATACAAGATGACCAATCCCTCAAATGTGACCGTCATCACTGAGAAACTCATCGCTTATCTGAGAAAAACAACAGACGAATTCATCAAGACGGACCTGGTCTCTAAAATAACGCAACTTGCTGAAAGATATCCTCATTCCATACAGGAATGTCAATTAATACTCTAGTTGATTATACACTGCAGCACATAAATATTAGTAATAATAATAATAATAATAATAATAATAATGTACATTCTATGTCAAAGAGGAAGAGATAGAGTGAAAGTGCAATGTACATTATGTTATCAAAGCATATCTAGTACATCCTAACTAATTGTTGTTTCCTTGACATTCTGTTCTCTCTACATTTGCTCCCGATAACTCCTGGTTCATTAGCACAATGAACTCTGTCTTTGAGTTAGGAGGGAGTCTCGTTAGAAGAGAAGTAGCTCACAATCTCATGAGACTCATTGCTGAAGGTACAGTATAGAACAATCTACTAACTTGCATTTGTGTGTTACATGTATGCCTTTACTTTTAAAGGCACTGAAGATGAGGACTTGGATAAAGAGTTGAGAGGGAATGCTGTTAGCTCGTACATAGCCTTGTTGAGCAAACCACAGGAACTACCTGATGTACTTATAAAGATTATCTGCTGGGTACTCTAATCCTCCAATCACTGCTTAAACTAATGCCCTCTCTCTCTCTCTCTCTCTCTCTCTCTCTCTCTCTCTCTCTCTCTCTCTCTCTCTCTCTCTCTCTCTCTCTCTCTCTCTCTCTCTCTCTCTCTCTTTCTCTAGGTTGTTGGTGAGTATGTGTATGAAGTGGAGGATGAGTATCAGGTGGAAGATGTGCTTGAGAAGATCACTGGACTATTACAATTAGAATTTAAAGGTACATTAATGCACACTTGAGAATGAATAGAATTTAAATGTACATGTACATTAGTATATACATGTGTACTGAAAGAGAAAATTGAGTTGTATATGCATATTTTTCTTCTCTCTACAGATATTAGGACGTATTCGTGGATAATAAATAGCATTGCTAGACTCATTGCACTCATTGGGTATGTTCCTGAGTACCTCCACTCTCAGTTAGCTGTCTATCTTGCCTGGGAAGACACTGATGTCCAACAAGTACATAATATACTGGAAATACTTTCATTTCTATGTTGCTCCTATTTCTTGTATGCATTTATTATTATTAATAATTTTTGTAGCGTTGTAGTGAATTGTTTGAGTTTTCAGAGAAGCTAGAGCTAATGCAGGCTGTTCTGCCACTGGACTCAGCTTGTGAAGACTTAGAGGCAAGTTGTACTCTAACCACTTATTTGCATACATGTACATTGTTGGACCTGGTGTTTACTCACTTAGTTTTACATTTATAATAATTATGTATTTTCTCTCTCTCTCTCCTCTAGATTGATGCTTCTCTGTCATTTCTTGATTCTTATGTCTCAGAAGCACTAGTGCAAGGAGCCTCACCTTATAAGCCTCCTCATATGAGAGTGTCCCAAAAAGCTTCACAATGTAACCGGCACTCCTATTCTATTCTATTATAATGTGTTTGTTTAGTACTAACTACAGTAACTATAGTCTTATTTATCTCTATTCTTTTTTATGCTGCTTTACTTTAGCTCCTAAGCCTCAGCAAAGACCCTCGATCAAGTTTGAGCCGTATGCGACTCCCTCTAGGCCGATCGCTACTTCTCATGTTACGTCTAGTTCTCCGTCTCTGGCTCGTAAAGAATTGACTGATTCTTTATCGTCGTCCTCGTCAGTGGGCGGGGCTGAAGTAACAAGGGATCGGGAGAGCATTTCTGATGAGTCTAAGCCACACACACAGTCGACCCTGTTAGTTATGGGATGTATATAAAGTCTCTTTTGTGTATTAAAAATAAATTAAGTTTTTATTTTTTAATGCTGATTTTTCATTATAAAGATTAATGCATGTACTCATGTACATGTACATGTAGTTCACTTTTTTATTATTTTTTGTTTTTATAGTAAGTCTGGTATACAGTCCAAAGGTAATCAAAAGTGGTCCAGAACTGGCTATGCAAAAGCAGCTGCCCCAGTGATTGTAGATAATATTAGTAACAGGTACAGATATTATTATTATTATTATTTATTATTATTAAAATTATTATTATACTTGTTATTATTTTATTGTATGTTTTTACTGTTTTAGGATTGATGATGTATCAGAGTCAGTAAGATCATCAACCAGTAGTATTGATGATATTAAAGAACCAAAAGCTGAGACTGCAGCCAATGCCACTAGCATTAAGGTAGACAAAACTGCATGTACAGTACAATCAATTTAAAAGTTGCTCAAAAATTATAGCCAAGACCCTTTACTATAATTTTCTGATACACATTGATACCCTTATCTTACATGTGTGTAGAAATTTCCAACAAATATTTTTTAAGTTATAAACATTTTAACCAATTTTTGAAAAATTATCCAAGGCTATAGCCCATGGTTTTTCCCAAAAAATTGCTCCGAAATCACCCCCAATTTTTATTACATTTTTTGATACATAATGACGTCTTTATGCTCTGTAAAAAGTTTGAGTTGATTCCGACAAATATTTTTCGAGTTACGGCCATTTTAAAAAATGAGTCAGTTTTTGAAAAATACCCAAGGCTATAGCCCATGGTTTTTTCCAAAAAGTGGCTCCGAAATCACCCCCAATTTTTATTACATTTTTTGATACATAATGACGTCTTTATGCTCTGTAAAAAGTTTGAGTTGATTCCGACAAATATTTTTCGAGTTACGGCCATTTTAAAAAATGAGTCAGTTTTTGAAAAATACCCAAGGCTATAGCCCATGGTTTTTTCCAAAAAGTGGCTCCGAAATCACCCCCAATTTTTATTACATTTTTTGATACATAATGACGTCTTTATGCTCTGTAAAAAGTTTGAGTTGATTCCGACAAATATTTTTCGAGTTACGGCCATTTTAAAAAATGAGTCAGTTTTTGAAAAATACCCAAGGCTATAGCCCATGGTTTTTTCCAAAAAGTGGCTCCGAAATCACCCCCAATTTTTATTACATTTTTTGATACATAATGACGTCTTTATGCTCTGTAAAAAGTTTGAGTTGATTCCGACAAATATTTTTCGAGTTACGGCCATTTTAAAAAATGAGTCAGTTTTTGAAAAATACCCAAGGCTATAGCCCATGGTTTTTTCCAAAAAGTGGCTCCGAAATCACCCCCAATTTTTATTACATTTTCTGATACATATTGATGCCCCTATGCTATATAGCAAATTTAACCTGATTATAAAGCAATTGTAATTTTACTTATCATAATTTTTACTTGATAAACACAGGGCAGTAGCATAGAAGCTGTTCCCCAGATCCCTGTAGAGCAGGCTAAGAAGCAGCAGCTGGCATCGGCTTTATTCACTGGTCTATCTGGACCAGCTCAAAGACCCTCTAAGCAAAGGAGAGGAAGAGAAGAGAGAGAAAGAGGATCCTCAAAACTCAATACCAATGCCAACGATGATAAAGGAAAGACACAAGAGACAAGTCAATTAATAGATTTAGAGGTATGGGCCATATAAAGGTGTTAAAAAATTTATCTATAATGTGTATCTAATTATGTTGTTGTGCTTGGTACATGTATATATATGTGTGTATCTATTCTATATCTTTGTATAGGGTATTGATTTCTCTACTACTGGCACTGCTCCTGTTGCTGCTCCTCCTTCTCCTCCTCCTCCTGAGGAAGGAAGAGGAGGAGGAGGAGGAGGTGGTTCTCTATTCGATCAACTTCAGGTTCTAAGCAACGAGACTCATGTACATGAAGATGAAGCCTCAGATACATTACTCATGAAGCCATCACAAGGAGGAGGGAAGCCATTAACAGAGTCTAGTACTTCTTTCAAGTGAGTCTTATCTTGTACGTGTACATTTTATGTCATTGTACTTCTGTAACCTTTAGCGATGATTTAATTGGACTTTTTGATGGGTCCTCTTCAACATCAACATCTCTCACTTCTGGCCAGCCTTCCCTTCCTCCTGTGTCCTCTCTCCCTTCCTCTTTTGATACAACTACCTCTCTCTTACCTACTCCTTCCCCCTCCTCTTCGCCTGCCCCTACTCTCCTTGCTATAATGGATGCCCCCTTGTCCTCTAATACCGTGAAACTGCCTGATGCTTTAAATAACGTCACATCAGTCAGTGGTTGGAACAAAAAGGTATTTCTGTTAGATTTCATTTTAATTTTAGTGGTTATAGTTAACCTATAGTATATTATATGATAATAGTTATTATTATGTTTTTTATTATTAGGAGTTAGTCAGTGATGGGCATATCAGGCTCTCTGTCACTAAATTGCTTCACCCTGATAAACTGGCATTAGTTTTAACGCTCTCAAATCAAAAGCAAGCCCCAATCACCTCTGTCAACATGAGCTGTACCCCACCATCAAACACTAAGGTAACAGCAACTGGTGCAATGATGCTTATTAATTATAAAATAATGTCTTTCTGAAGGGACTAAGGTGGAAGGACGGAGAGGAAGAAGAGAGCGAAGAAGATTTAAGCTGGACTGGAGATCTTGAAGGATTTGCTAATGTGATTATATTCAATTTAAATAGAAACTTTAACAATCCCTTCCTCTTTCCATACATACATGTATATAATACACATGCACTTACAACCTCATAGGGTACCCTTATACTGTCATTGGTTCCCAAAGGACCCTCAATTGCAATGAATCTAAAAGGAGAGATACTCTACACTGATAATACCAAAACACAAAGACGTCTATTCTATGATATTGCCCTCTATCCTACTGATTTCATGAGGTACATTACTTGTAATACTTCTCTAGAATTTATGATTGTAATCATCTCAAACTGTTACTATTATATAATAATTATTTTGTATTAATTCGATGTAGACCTTACGTACAGACCACGCCACAGTTTGCTGAGAAGTGGGGCTCCTATTCTAATGAAAAGAAACTGTCATTGAAACTGGACTCTATCAAGACTCCTGATGATCTCATGAAACTTGTGTCCTCTAGGTTTAATTTTCACGAAATCCAAATAATAGGTTTGTGTGGTGTATTTCATTAATTTACTTTCTCTCTCTCTCCCTCCAGATCTCAAAGTGACCACACCGCTCATGACTGCTTTACAATCCACCTTTCAAACAATGACCACATCAGAAATCAGGTATACACAATGTCCATGTCCATTAAAAATGACAATCGCTATTTGTTTTTCCTTGCTCTTCTCTATAGCTTATGGCAGACAGATATCGATCTGCCTTCACTCTCAAGTCTATCAGAGTTGATACCGCAGGCTCAGTGCAGGTTCATGTACACTAGATGCAGTATGATTAATGACTTGTGCTGCCTTCCATAGAATGCTTGATATTGGAGGATCCTATTTGAATGACCTCACACCATTGAAAAAACTACTACTCCATCAAGAATACAAAAAGTAATGATATTATTATTATTATTATTATTATTATTATTATTATTATTATTATTATTATTGGAATTTTTATAATACTTGCATGTAAGCATTAATCCCTAATTGATAATGTAGTTTCACTGGTCTAAGCTTGCGTTGCTGTACACTACAAGATGATCATCTCTCCCCGTTGTGTGAAGCACTGGCCGAAGACTCTCCATTACAGCAACTTGATCTAGGACAAAACTCACTGAGTGACGATGGACTCAAGATGATAGCAGAGTCACTGAGGATGAACAGGAACCTAATCAGTTTGAGTCTCTCTGGAAATAACATCACTGACATTGGAGTATCATACATTACACTGGTGAGGGAGGAATAGGTGCTATTGTGTAGTCCATGTAGTGTAACATTTATAGGATTAGCTATAGCATTTAATGTACAATGTTACTATAGCATTTTCTTATAGATATTGAAAGAGTTTGTACTAAATCACAAAGAAATTGTCAAAAGACGCAAACTTTTCTCTGCTACAACCTACTCTGACCAAGTAAGAGAAACACATACATGATAGGTTTCCCACAAAACATGCTTATGGTCATTGGCCCAATTTTTTAGTAACTTAATTCATAAAAATTCAAATTTGATCGGAATCAGCTCAAAATTGATACACAACATAAGGACATGTATATGGATGAGAAAAAAATTATAAAAATGAAGAATTCTCTTCACTGACAAGAAGTTGCACGAGCACTGTGCCAAAATCCCATGGGGAAACCCTGCATACATGTACATGTAAATACATAGTTTCATAATTTCGTTATTTTCTCTCCTTTAGTGGATGGGTCTGAGCGAATCTCTCAGTCGTAGAACATCATCAAGGAAAAGGTAACCCAACTACCACTACATGTATATATCACATTAAAATCACTATTAATGCATTAGTGTTTGTAAAGAAAAACAGCAGACAGTTGACTCAGGCAAAAAGGTATGTATGCACATGTATGTACATATAAATGAATAGCTGTAGATATTATTTGTATCTAGACTGTACATGTACATTGGCTTTTCGATCTCTCTGCTACACTTTATAATTGATAATGTATTTACACACACACAGAGTGGAGGGCCTACTATAGGGGCATTAGTGAAAACTGCTAGCTTCATCGCAAAGACAAAGAAAGGTAAGAGAAAGGGTGCAGTGACATTGAGTTATAATGAAACAGGGACAGAAAGTAAAAAGAAAACAAGCAAAGGTGGAAGTTCAATGGACGACAAAACTGCTCCATCAACTCCAACACATCAAACAGTAATCAAACAAAATTCCTCAAATATCAATGACACATAATATTATATACCACACAGCCATCAGTACCAGTAGCACAAGGGCCCCTGATCGATGGTGTGGAGGTTAATCCAAAGGGAGATGTGATCTGTCAAGGAAATTACTCGATAATTAACCTCTCTCTATCTTGTGAGATACAAAAAACACAAGCACAGTGTTATACAAAGCCTTTTCTAACAATAGCAAATAACTAACAATAATAGTAATAATAATCATACTTGTACATTACATGTACAAATGTACTCATGTATATCTTATGATGCACTGCACGTGCAAATCACAACACAACCAGGAAGGACAATAGACCTACACAAACATTCAATGAATACTAGCTATATACTATACACACTCACAATGACAATTCACATAATATAAGAATGTACTCTGATGAGCCAATGAATATATGTACAGTGAGATCACTATGCAGCTTATAATGAGGATATTACAACTCAATCAGAGTAACATAAATAGCTATGCATTGAAGCTAATTCACGATTAATCTCACACTATTGTTTACACCTCTGCTAACGATGAGGGAACTATGCCCAATGGTAGAGAGTTAATTCTGGGCGGCTTGAATATGCATGTGTGAATACTAATATGTACATTAATAATAATTACTAAGTAAAATGAGATTATTACATTAATTTAGATAACAAAATTGGCAAAGGTGGAGTAGATCTTCTATTATCGGTGATACAATACCAAGCAGATCACGTCTCTGTACACGGGATTGGTCTCCAGAGCATCAATTTACAGGTAACTATATTAACTGTACAAAGCAATGATACGAGTATCAGTAACGAGGAGAAGAATGTACAGTAATTCAACCTTTATAGCATTCACTGTTAGAGGAATGCTCATTAGTGGAGAGAGGGGGGAGGGCCATGTTACTATATATTTATGAGTAACTAATGAAGTTAGAACTTATTATATCCACCATTACCTCTTCAATGTTATTTTTGATGACTACTATAACATGCAATTAGATCAGAGATGACAATTATAATATAGTCTGTACTCTAAAAAAAGCCTAATAATGCAATGACACAAAGAAGAAAGATTAAACTAGATCTATATAATACATTGTACTGGGTATCATTTTTTGAACACATCATTGCACTTATAACACATGCAGTTACATGTACTGTATGTGAGGATTCTACATAACTTGTAGTGTATGTCAGAATTATGCTATGAGACAGCAATGAGAACCATTATTATTCATTCTTCATAAACATTATACAACTTAGGGTAATCTATTTCCTATCGGTTACAGTGGATATACTGAACTGATGGAGACACTGACTAGCAAATCCTCACTTCTCTCGTCAAGCAGATCAACATCTGAAGACCTAAAACCATAATGACACAACTAAACACACACACACATTCACATTGTGCAATATTGTAACTGTAACATCAGTTCCATGTACATGAATTATCTCATAATGATGACATTTAAACGCTGAAAATGGAGTGAGAGAGAAGCAGTATGGCATATAAAATGAAATAGACAACTGGAATTAAGACAACTCTCCCATCACTAATAAAGAGATGACAATACATACATATACATAGTGTGAATCTGTATCCTGGTAGAAAGAAACTTAATAAAGAAGAGAGAAAAGGCTGGAACAGGAATGAAAATTATTATTATTACTATATTACTATTATTATTGTTATTATTATTATGTATTCTTAAAGCGACAAAAAAAGATGAAGAAAGAAGAGAGAGAAGTAAATGCATGTGGATACAATTAATAATATTAATAATAAGTAAGTAATAATAATAATAATAATAATAATAATAATAATAACAATAATAATAGTAAGTATTATAATACTGTGGTTGTCAGTAAAAAAATAAAACATGATAAAAAGAGATAAATATAGCAACAATAATTGTTTTAATAATAATTATTATTATCCATTATTCATTAGTATCATTATTGCTATAAGAATTATTCTCTAGAGGCCTGGAATAACTTCTATAATGTGCTGTTGTAATATATGATTCTTTACAACATCAAAAACAAATTTAATATTCTCTGTATCTGTGGCGCAGGTGAAGTGGGGATAAATATCAGCTGACCTCTGTGGGTTGATGTTAATGAACATACGAGCGATGAACTCCCGAGCTTCTTTGTAATTCTGCCTTGGACCTGAAGGTTTAAGGCATTGCGATAAATTTATGTCATAAATTTACAATAAGAATAAGGTATTAGAATACTGTGCGTGTATGATATGTGAACATATCAAAAACTCTGTATTAATAAACTAGTGTGGGCGGTTAATCCTAAGTGTGGCCCAACTGTGTATCATTGTAAATTATTGTATTGCAGTAAAATTGATTTTTTTAAACTTCTATTGCATTCATTCATTCATAAGATTTACTAAACAAGTTTCCCCATAACAATACACAGGCTTCTTAAAAATAGTTTAGCTAGCACAGAAAGATTACAAAAAACTACTACATGTTACTACAGAGACAACAATTTTGGCAAAAGGTTTAATTTCATTAATTTTGGCGTCCAAAGAGGCTGCTTTTAAAGTTGAAAATGATGCGGGGAACATCATTTTTAGTGTTGCTTTATTAGTATTAATTCATACCATATATAATATGAAAGTACGCGTGTAAATGTATTAGGTGCTTTTAAAATCGCATTAGGGATGGAATACGGGCTGTGTCTTACCTTTATACTCCGGGAAATAATCAGAAAGATCGGAAATCATTATCTTCTCTTCGAGTAGATCCTTCTTATTGAGGAAGAGTATCACGGAAGAAGTACGGAACCACGGATAGCGACTGATGGTCTCAAACAAAGCCAAGCTCTCCTCCATCCTATTGACAGCCTACAAACGAGACAGGAGACGCCATGTTAACATTATACATGCATGTAATTCAAAGACTCACTCAGCTGAGACATTGCACCTACATGTAGTGCAATATGGAGGTAATGCAATCAATCTAATGCAATAAAAATTGATGGGCAAAACTGATAGAGTACACAATACTAATTAAAATGATGGCAATGACCGTTGGCTTCTTATTAATAGAAACATAATACGTCATACAGCACACACACACACATGTGGCAGCCTGGCAGGATTATAATGGATGGAGGATATCAATTCCCTATGTGATTACAATGCAGTAGCCAGTGATATTGTGCCGGCTAAGCTGTAGCGTAAACAATACAGACAGATACATGTACACACTGAAACAGTCACTATTTATGTTCCAGTTATTAAATAATTATAATGCCTTGGCAAAATCTTCCCGTCGAAAGTAACGCAACAACATAGACACACACAAAATTAGTCAGCAATAACAGGAATTAATGCAAATCACCTCATCAGTTTCGACTAGTATCTGGTCATACTCTGATATTGCTACTAGGAACATGACTGACGTTACATTCTCAAAACAATGTATCCACTTTCTTCTCTCTGATCTCTGACCACCAACATCCACCATTCTATACACAACAAGAGAGAGATATCATATAGAAAGAAAGGAAAAGATAATTTTGAGGAGAGGAAATAGAAAGAGAGTCAGAGAGAGAGAGAGAGAGAGAGGGTTTCACCTAAATATAACATTTCTAATGTCAAAATGATATTCAATGATTCCAGTCGTGGGAATTCTCACTCTTAGCACGTCTTGTGTCGTGGGAACAAAGTCCTGTGCAAGCAGTCTCTCAGCATCATCTAAATAACTACAAAAGGAATAAAATGCCAGGCTTTACATTTAAAGCATACGCACTATTTAGTAGAATCTGATAATTGGAACTCTCTCCTTCTCTGATAGCATTGCTGTATCCCATCATCTGACCAGAGACACTTGAACGCCTCCTTATGATCGTCTGGTATCTCAGAGACCGTCTCGGGATTGACCGTTGAGATACTCTCTGCATAGCTCTGAGATTGAGGGTCGGTATATGGTATTTTGAGGCTTTCCATTGCAGTTGTGAGGGCTTGGAGTGATGTGTACATGTTGCGATATATGAGGGTCACAAATTGCTTCCTGTCTTCAACACTGTAGCCAGATCCGTGAATAATTCTCATTTGTTTAATAAAGGTGCTTTTACCAGATTCACCAGCCCCTAGTGAGAGGAAAGGAGATGTAACAGAGGATGTAGAGAGAAACAAGATAAAGTGAAAGAGAGTAGTATACTTACATTAAAGATAACAAGTATAGCACACAATCAGTATTATAACCCCTTCTTTCCCTGGTCAATAGTCTTACCTAAAAGGAGAAGTTTTAGCTCTCGTTTCATGTCCTTTTTATCTCTTAACAACTGTCTATCAATCTCTTTGTTGATCCGCCGCTGCATGCGGACTTCTTCGCTCACAAAACACGACATGGCCGTGACAAAAGACTCCCTCTCTCTCTCTCTCCTTCTATCAGTATAGGTTTTAATGAAGAAAGCTAGCTTTTTGCTGTCTCATACGCCCTTGCCCTCTCTCAGCAGACTTCACAGTCGCCTCCTTTCCCCGGCGAGATGTGGAAGTCACAGCCAACTTATGGGCGAGGTCGTCTCTCCTTCTCCTTCCGCATTCCTTGCCACTCGATGAATAAAGAGATTTATAGGGGCGAGGTGAGTCGGCTTGTTTCTCTCCGTCCCTGACGCCCTAACCATCTCTCTTTCTCCCCAAACCACACACACACAAAGACATGGACGCCTTCGCCTGCTGTATGGACCCAGAGTCGAGGGCCGCCCTCCGCGTCAGTAAAGATATCGAGCGAGAGATAGAGCGATGGAAGCGAGACAATAGCAAAGAATACAAACTGTTGCTCCTTGGTAAGACCGTGAAGAAGAAGAATGTACATATAATACATACACACACACTCTCTCTCACACACACACACCTGGGAAAAATCATCATCCTAACAGCTTTCATTCCTAATAGCTCACTAGTCAGAGGCATGTGTACAGCATTATATAATAAATTGTAGGCAGTCCTCAGCCCCTGAAATGTACACAAAACACTCTTTCCCACTTAGTCTTGTTTTGCTATTACGGCCACCTTGAATGACAAACAACTCATAATATCTGATACCATGTCTTCAATGATTCTCCTTACTACTAAAGGTACCGGAGAAGCTGGCAAGAGTACCTTCATCAAACAAATGCGTATCATCCATGGACAAGGCTACACGGACAAGGATAGGAAAGAGTTTATCCCGCTTATCTTCCGTAACATTCTCTTGGCCGTCCAGCTCCTCGCCGAAGCAATGGCGACTCTTAAGATCCAGTACGAGGATGATAATAATAGAGTAAGTGATAAATAGCATTATAATTAACATGTCAACCATATTTGGAAGGGAAATAAAATTAACGAGCTATGTATTAGCATTATTAAGTTATGTACTCTCATTTTTTCACATTCTAATACTCACTCTCTCTCTCTTTGATTGATAGACTCTAGGCGATCAGTTTCTTGATATGGACATTGATGGCCTGACTACTCTAGAGGCCGAGTCTCAAAGCTCCATTAGAACGTTCTGGTCAGACAGTGGAATTCAAGCTTGTTTTGAGAGAAGAAGAGAATTCCAAATATCTGACTCCGCAAAATAGTAAGGAGGGGCTTTCAAAAAGAGAGAGAGAGGAGGAGGAAAAGAAAAAGAAGGAGAATATTTTCAATCCTAATCTTCTTTATATTCTTCTTCTCCTCCCCTTGTTACATGTAGTTATCTAGATGACTTGGACAGACTATTTGAATCATCATACGTTCCTAATGTACAAGATGTACTCCGTGTAAGAATACCTACCACTGGCATCATAGAATACACCTTTCAAATGAGAAAGGATGTGGTATTTAGGTATGTATGTACATATATTGACATGTTTCTTTGTGAGCCTCTCTCCTCTTCTTTATTCACAATTTCCTTTCTCTCCTCTTGTGTAACTGGTATCTTTAAACTCGTGGCACATGTGTGTGTGTGTGTATTATATTTCATTTTTGTATAATGTATGTCTGTCCTTTGTTTATAATGTAATTGCAACATGTAATCCTTCATTAATTTTTGTTATTTTATTCTCTTACAAAAGAGCTGTAATCGCTTGCACAGTTGTTGTGGTCAGAGAGAGAGAGGGGGGGAGAGAAGGAAAGAGAGAGAGGGGGAAAGAAAAAGAGAGAGTGCTACATATACAATGGCAATATTGTGTACAGATCATTGTGTAGTACTAATGTACTAGTATTTGAGTAGTAGAAGATGAGGGGGATGAGTGATTGAATCAGTTATTCAGCATCATTGAGTGTACGAGTGAGTAATCGTCTGTGTGTCAGTTAGTAAGGAATTAGTTCATGAACATTTCATATGTCACAGGATGATTGATGTTGGTGGGCAGAGGTCGGAGAGAAGAAAATGGATTCATGCCTTTGAGGGAGTCAAAGCTGTCATCTTTTTGACTGCCATCAATGAATATGATCAGGTCTGTGCAGCTCCATTGTTTTGTACATTTCATGTTCTCTCTCTATTTTAAAAACACTTGTCTTAGCAAGTACAATGAGCTAACACATATGAAAATTTATTCGTTATCTCATTTTTAAAATACAGGCGCTATTTGAGGATGCGAATGAGAACAGAATGAAGGAGAGTCTGGCTCTCTTTGAGACGATCATCGGCTATCCTTGGTTTATTGAGGCGTCGTCCATCTTGTTTCTAAACAAGACTGACCTGTTTGACGAGAAGATTATGAAATCTAATCTTAGCGACTACTTCCCTCAATATTCAGGTTAGAGAGAGAGAGAGAGAGGGAGACAGAGAGAGAGAGAGTTTGAGTTGTACGTAGTACCATACCATTATTATTATCCAGACTTCCCTCTTTTTCATGTGTTGTCATACTCCAATTTTAATCTGATTAAATATAATTCGATTTCATCCGGTAATAACGGACGTGCTTTTTTGGGTATAAATTCCTTTGCTTGACACAATTATCATGCACACGTCTATAAAATAATCATAAAAATATTATTTTAAGTTTACATATAAACACGACCGTGTAGCATGCTTGATGTGAATAACATCAATTTGCTATTTCTATGATCTATGACAATGCTAATTGTAAACAGAGACAAATTAAAAAATATTCATTATGATATCAACAATGGCCAGACCACACCCAATGCATTAATAAAATAGTATTAATAATAATAAGTAGTTGGACCACACCTTGCATAGCTGTATGTCAATATAGATAGAAGCTGGCTCATAAAGCATGACCTTAAACAAATGCTATATTTATAATATTGGACTGTGTATATACACTTGTTTGTGGTGTGTGTGGTTTGTGCCAATCAGATATATGGTTGCCATTATTACTCACAAACATTTGCTACACATGTATAATACAGTTTATAGCCTAGCATAACAGTCATGCCAGCCAGCTTGGTTAACAAAAATGTCAGATGTTACTCCCTTTATCTTTCCACAGGACCTCCTAAAGATGCAGAAAAGGCTAAAGAATTCATTAAAGAAATGTTTCTAAGCGTCAATCCTGACGAAAAGAAGCATATATTCCCTCATTTCACAACCGCTACAGACACGGAAAATATTCAACGCGTTTTCGAAGCTGTCAAGACCACAGTCCTTGAAGAGAATCTGAGAGATTATAATCTCATCGTCTAATGGTAGTAATTATTATTATTGCACTTCCTATCTTTTAGCATGTTTTGTCATCTTGGACTTTTATCATCAATACAATAATCTCTCTCTTTTTGCATTTCTTTTCTTTACCCTTCTTTTTTTTCTAATTCTCTGTCATGGCTAATTTATATGGACAGAATATTATTATAATTATCGAGTTAATAAACTTTTTGTTACTATTATTATTATTATCATTAATATAACTAGTAGTGTAATGATGCTAGAGTATTATTATTATCATTATTATTATTATTGTTATACGGACTATTTCTTTACGTTGTTATTTGTTTTATGATTAAATTTTTTACTACAATCCTTCTCTCATAATTATTTTTTTTTTGTGTTTTGACTGTCCTGTTTTCTCCCAATGTGTTTTGTAATCGTTACAATAATAATAATACATTGTTTTGTGATTTAAAATTGAAGTAGAAAAAGGCAGCCATTTTGATGGAATATTGGATTTAAGTGTCTCAAAAATGGCTAGGAGAGAATTCTATTTTTTTCTGATACATACACGTTCTTATGTTGCATAAAAAGTTTGAGCCAATGTCGATCAAAATTGAATTTTTTTAACAAAACTTAAAAGTTGCTCCTAAGTCCCTGTACCATAGTAAATTTTTGCCAAATTTTGTTAACACTGACTAGGCCCCATTTTTCTAATACAATATACTTGTGTAGAATTTTAAAACTAATTTCAATCAAAATTTGATTTCAAGTTGCTCCAAATGCCACATACTCCATCGTAAGTACTATACAGTGCTTGCCAGCTCATGAAGCAGGCACTGTGGTCAAACCAGTTGAGAGAGAGGCTTGCATGTCATCACCAAAGCTCCCAGGTATATATCAATATAAAAAAAACGACAACAAAACTGAGCTGTACATGTACATGCATGTGTTTGCTGAAAAAGTAGAGAAATGGTGTGTGTGTGTGTGTGTGCGTGTAAATGTGTGTCCTTAATCTTCACCACCTCCTGCTCCAACCCCATCCTCTAAACCGTCTTCTTCCTCTTCTTCTAACTTTGCCCTCTTTGTTGAAGGGCCAATGTCCTCAATGCTTTTCCTCTTGCTGCTCTCTCCCAGTTCCTTTCTTCCGTCTTCTTCCTCTTCTTCGTCAAAATCGTGATCATCACTCGGAGGACTGTTGGTGGCATTTGGATCATATTCGTCTTCATCGTCACTCTAAAGGCATAGACAAAGAGGGACAGTCAGTTGGGTAAGCTCTCTCTTACAATTATTTCTCTCTGAAGATAATCAAGTCCTATATCATCATCACCACTCTCCTCCTCTTCTTCTTCCTCCTCCTCCTCCTCTTCCTCTTCCTCATCATCTACTACTTCTTTCCCTTCACGATCGTAACCATCAAGCACGTTCAGTTTTGGGAGTAGACTCCATAGCTTCTCTCTGTAGCCATTAAACTCTGTCAGTGGACAATTAAAGAGATCAAGGCTCGTAAGACCTTTCAATCCTTCCTATAATCAAGAGAGAGTTTTAATAGAGAAAGGAGGCTGCATTTACACAGCAACGCAAAATGTATCATTTTTTAACCGATACACTTTGAAGTTTCCATAGAGTCCTCATGTCTTCATTCGTTTCTGTGTAAACAGAAGCATAAAACAGGCACAAAATTGTACGGATTGAATAGGTTTCGTTGCAGTGTAAACACAGCCGGAGAGTGGCCATTGAGATACACAATCATCAATAGACAATTAGCACCAAAGACTGTTGATTGGATCCTTCCCAATCAGCTAGTTTCCAATTAAACCATTAATTTACATTTCTATCTCACCATTACATACACACTGTAAAGGTTTGGTATTTTTTTAAAACTCTATTGAAGGCATTATTAAAGGAGCTGTTACTAAAATAGTGTGTGAGTTACTATGTTACATACTCACCAATGGGATCATGTCATCCACAGATTCAAACTTGTTCCCAACGAGACTGAGTATCTCAATATGGGGACATACACTGACTATGTGTTCCACTGGCTCTTTACCTTTGAGATTATTATCGCCAAGCATCAACTGAAATTATAATTTCGTTAAGGTAAAAATGATAAAACCATAAAGGTTGTGGTCAAATATAAATTCTGATTACAAAATTCACCTAACCCAAGAAAAATAATTTTATAGACAAATTAACTGGAAATGCCCCACCCCACATTAACGATGATATTAATTATCAAGTAATTCCATTATAAATATCAATATGTACTTTAGTGGGTTTTAGCTTACAGTCTTGATTGATGGTAAAGATGGCAGACCAGAGACAGACTTTAGGGCACAATTGACAATCTCCAATTTCTTCAGTTGAGTGAAGGACTCTGTGATTCCAGATATATCTGCTGAATTGATGCCATGAAGAACAAGATCAGGTAACTGTATTAAAGAGTAAAATGTGAAATAGCTATAATTATTTACTTCTTCTGGCTTTTGGTCTCCAAGAGCTTCAAGAACAGCTTTCTCCATAATGATTAATGAGTGAGGGAGGATCACCTGCGCGCCAAGAGAAAAGGCACTGCGCATGCGCAGAACAAAAGACCGCACCCGGAAAATTCACATCCCATATCCACACTCATTGCTCGCAAAAAGATGGAGAGAAAACCCGAGAGAAAACCTGAAGATGTTGTCAACTTTGCCGCTGGCCCAGCAAAGCTACCAAGAGAGGTAAGAGCTAGCAGATGCTGTTAATCTAACTCGATTGCAGGTTTTGCTCGAGGCTCAAGTCGCTGCTTTGAACTGGGAAGGAACAGGGATTGGGGTCATGGGTAAGCCAAAGCCACATAGATGCTGCTCCTTACCTTGACTGTAACATTCTTTGACTGCAGAGCTAAGCCACCGCTCAAAGGAATTCGACAGAATACAGAATGAGTGCATCGGGACGCTCCGCCGACTAATCCAGATACCGGACAATTACAAGGTCCTCTTGCTGCAGGGAGGAGGGACTGGAGAGTTCGCTGCACTGCCTCTAAACCTCACGCAGTCCTCGGACGAGGTTGCTGACTATTTTGTAACTGGGACCTGGTCGCAGAAGTCTGCAAAGGAAGCAGAGAAATATATAAAGGTCAACTACGTTCTACCAAAAACAAGCAAATACATTGAAGTCCCTCATGAATCCAAATGGCAGTTAACGCCTGAGGCCTCTTATGTCTATTACTGTGATAACGAGACAGTCCATGGTATTTTCGTATTAGCACAAACTTTTATTCCTTTTTTGTTTTTTAAGGTGTGGAATTTCCAAGCATCCCTAACGTAGGCGAGGGCAAAACACTGGTATGTGACATGTCTTCTAATTTCCTCACAAGACCGATTGATGTATCAAAGGTAACGAATTCCATTAGACTATAGTTAACTAAAGCAAGCTATTATGTTTATGCACATGTTTATTGTAAATATTTTTTAATGTTGTAGTATGGTGTCATTTTTGCTGGAGCTCAAAAGAATGTTGGCTGCTCTGGAGTTACTATTGTTATCAGTGAGTAAACAATACTTATAGTATCAGCTCAAGCCTTCTCTATCTCTCTCCCTCTCTAGTTCGTGAAGATCTAATTGGAAAGACAAGGAAGAATTGTCCTATCATCCTAGACTATACAGTAAAGAAATACATGCATTGACCCATTGTGTATTCTCTACCTGTAGTCAATACAAATAATCTCTCTCTTATGTTCATTGTTTAGGTTCAAGCAGGGATTAATTCATTATACAACACGCCATGTACTTGGGCAGTCTATATACTAGGGCAGGTACTGAAGTGGGTTGAGAAGCAAGGAGGTGTGACAGGTAATGATTCCTTCCCATCATTACTGCACTAATACGTAATTCATTTATTTTTACATTGACAGCAATGCAAGCAAACTCGGCCACTAAATCAACGATGGTCTTTGACGTGATTGCCAGTAGCAACGGATTCTATTATCTTCCTGTTGCCGAGAATTCTCGCTCTCGTGTTAATGTGCCGTTTCGAGTCGGATCCGAAGAGAATAGGGAGAAACTAGAGGCGGAGTTCTTAGAAGAGGCGTCAAGTCGTGGGTTGTTACAGCTGAAAGGTCACAGATCAGTTGGAGGAATCCGGGCATCACTCTACAATGCTTTGATGCCTAATGACGTTGAGAAGCTAACAACTTTCATGAAAGAGTTCATGGAGAAGAAGAAATAGAACTAAATTTAAAAAATAATGTTAGAAAACTTAATAATTATGCTAATTGGCTTTGCTCTTTAATTTATTATTATTATTATTATTATTATCTTGAATTTTTCTATCACTATTTAATTTATTATTCATGAATGTAAGTGTTTATTTAAGACAATCAGGTGAGAACACAATAGTTATCAGTATAATATAGAATAGTAATGTGCTAAAAGGTAACCTTTCTCAGACCATTCTCCCCACTACTGCAGTGTGCAGCAAATTAAGATGAGAGCTCCAATTCTCCACTGCATCATATCTAAGAGCATCATACATAATAATAATAATGAACTCTGCTTGAAAAATTGTCATAATTTTAACAATGCACATCACATGTGATAATACTAAATCCTCCCTTTGGAATTAAGGTAACAAGGACATGATTAGTGCTGATTGCTGAATGGTACTATCAACAGCAAGAGTACATATGTTCTTGCCAATAGTTAGACCACACTACACTTATAGTACGTAACACTACTACACATGTGGTTTAGGTTGTCATTTAGGTACCTGGCACTTCCTTGCAGCATAGCGTCCAGCTCTAATATCTGCTGAACCTGATCAATCTTTCCTTGAATAGTCTTGTCAAGGATACAAGCAACTAATAGAGATTCCACTTCGATCGGGTCTACTTTGAGTTCCTATGAAAATGGTTGGAAATGACGAGGTGCTTTAAAGTTAAATTCAACGAGGCATACCTGAGAAAGGAAATCGATCCTCACTCGAGTGTAAGGACGAATCAGTTTAATGAGCACTTGCTGTCTGATGTTTCTCAGCAACTCCTCAATATGCTCTCTTATAAACTGGTCTTCCATTATCGTGCTCCTAAATATTCAATTAATCTATATTATTGGTACTATTTCTGATAGTCAGTACCTATTGCTTTTAAGGATCTCCTCAAAACCAACAATGTCATCGTTCTGATACGCGCTGACAAGATTCGTCATTGCCACAATCTCAGGATTGTTACGATAAGGCTTAGCCTACAAAAGAACAAAAGTTTAAACGAAAATCAAAAATAGAGCATCATTGAAATGCTTCGGTCCAAAAATAATGTAGTGATTCCAAAATCATCAACTCACTTCTTGTGAATCGAAAGGATTGATAGCTGATTTCATTAACATGTTAGCCAGTACAAGATACTTAAGACAGGCTAATCGTCTATACACATTACAAAAAGATGATATGGGGGTTGCAGTTAAAGACTTTAATACCTTGGGCTTCCTGATTCATCATAGTTCTTGAAAGCCTCAAAAAAATCAGTGTGAGACTGACTGAACTCTCCTTCTCTTAGATGCATCTTTCCTCCGCATTCTGTAATAATACATTAAATTATTATAATATGATTATTGAGTGTATACGAACCTCTTATGACTCCCATTATTAGTGGATGAGGGATGGCTGACTTGATTCGCAACGACTGCTCGTAAAGTGCCTAAGCACAAAACAAACACACAAACAAATTAATAAACAAACAAACTAATACGTAGACACCTTTAATTTTTTGTTATTCTTCTGAGCTGTGTACATTTGTATCTCAAGTGCATAAACTTCTAGTAATTGAGTGCCTTTCTTTACATCATCTTCACCTTCAGCAGTCTGCAGTACAATATAAGTATACACTGCATGCATTACTAAAGCAAGGCTATACATGTAAGTAGAGACATGCATATACAATGTCATGAAATATGTGTATCTGACTGATAGTCTAATACAGGGTTTCCCACAAAGTGTATGCTAAGTGGCTAAGCAACATACTGAGATAACAAGCACTGCAACTTCAAAAATTCATAAGAAATCTAATTTTGATCGGAATCAGCCCAAACTGGACAAACAGCATCGGAACATGTATATGTATCAGAAAATATTATAAAAATGTAGAATTCTCTCCTAGCCATTTTTTGACAAAATACCATGGAACAGGGCTTTCTAGAAAGCTCTACTGGCAAGAAGCTAAGGACTATACCAAAATCTTGTGAAAAACCCTGGACTCGTATTATCATGAATATTAATGATTTACTTGACAGGAAAGGTGGAGCTGTTTAATTATTCTAGTTAGCTTGTTGAATTCTCCTTGATCAAAACACAGCTTTCCCAGCTACAATGGAAACAATGTCGTAAGAGTTACTCCTCATCTCTCCTCAATCTCTCACCTTAACATTTGTCTTAAACCAAAGTCTGTCATTCCTAGCGTCTTTAAGAGCTTCAAGAGTAGCTTCATAAAAATCTTGTAAAAGGTCAGCCTACAAAGAAAGGAGTAATTGAGCTGATTCCAAGAGAAGTAGAGAGAGACTATGAACCTGTTCAGACGTTGAGATGTAGTCAAGAATCGAATTGATGGACTTCTCTGAATAGTTTCTAGTAACAGCTCCCTGGAATGTGAGCGTTTGTGCATATAATAATCAGCCCATTCTCAGCTTACCCTCATGTATGTTAGTAACTTCTTGTAGCAGTTCATCATTTCATTGTTTTGCCTCTAAAAATGAACCAAAATCATAAATATGCCATCAATAGATGCATACTATATTATACTAAAATGCAAATTGGGCTATAATTTTTAGTTCATTAGACACTGATGTCCTTGTGCTATTAAAATTAAAATTTGATCCAATTCTGATCACTGAAAGGTGTGAGTCAATTTTTTTTTACAATACTCAATTCAATTTATTACCAGTCTAAAGTGAAGTTTCATCATCTGCTTCAATGCCTTGAATCCCCATTCCCCTTTCTCTTCCTCAAGCTCCAGTACTTGTGCAAAAGACGAGAGAGCAGCCTCTGGCTCGTCCTCCTTCAGTGCCTTGCTGTTGTAGTACTGGTTCTCTAGATCAACGTCAGGCTCCTCCTCACTCTCGCTGTATTCCTACGATAAGGAGTTGATTCGGGAGAGAAGAAATTAAAGTTTGAGGGAGAATATCAGCTCACGTACCAATGGGTAGCTCTCATCACTCAAGTCGTCATCGTCCGCCATCTTTTATTCTAATTAATGCCCCAATAATTAAAATTAGTTTTTAAATTTAATTAATTTTAAAATCAAAAAAATTAATTAATTTAAACCAATGATAATAGTTAACAATAAAATCAAACACATCCGACACTCCTTCCTTATAAAGTATCCTCAAACACACACTACTAACTCAATTTCACATTGAGTGAGCGTATTTTAGACGGAGTCGGTAGCTTAATGGAAGAGTTCTGTATATTCTTTACAGCTGATATCGCACGATTAGGCGCAGAAGAAACCGTCGACTACAATACAAAAAAAGAATTACTAAATTTATCATAAAATAATTTCATTTCTAATACCTTGATGCTCATCGTGGGGCTGGACTCTGACTTCTCCACTTTGCCTTGAGCTTCAATGTGTGTCACCACTTCAGTAATGTTAGTCTCCAGGACCATGCCTCCCATACATATTTCCTATTGTGTATCATGACATAATAATGGGCTCAGTTCATACAGACACAACACACATTAACTTCATTTCTATCACATTATAATTAAATGCAATACTCAAATTGGTTTTAAAAGCAATCAAAGACTTTATCATAACAAGGTAACCCACTACATGCTGATATTGATTGTACTTCCTTTTTTTAGATCAATATGGCTTATACTGCACTACCTGTAAGATATTATGAACTTTGTCAACATGGAAGATTAGATCTAGCTCGCAAACATTCTCAAAGCAGCGATCCAAAGTTTCCACAAATACCTGGTCACAAGAAAATATTGTAAAATAATACATTAAGTTTTGTGCACGTTAAACGTTTGATAGTAAAATAAAGACCTAAAATGAAAAGTAAGTACCTGTATCAAATCTAGAATGCCCAGTTCGCTCTCAGATGCATCGACACAGAATATAAAATAAAGAGTGGCATAATGTCTGTAGATGAGTCTGTGCTCTCCCTCCCCTAGTCTACTGGGTCCCTCGAGGAAGTTACAGACGGTGTCATCCCTCTTGCTCACCATGTGATACACCTCCTTGATGATGGTCTGCTGATCATCCTCAGACTGTCAAGTAAAAAATAATGATACTTTAAAACCTGGTGCTGCTTGTCGTACTTACATAACGGGTAAAGAACTTGACAAGGCGAGGTTTGCCTTGATTATTGAACACTAAGATAGCCTTTATCATTGTTCCCTTAGCTTTCTGTCTCTCGGTGTAGTATCACAAGACTAATGGGCGTTCCTTAATTTCAATATTTTCTTGATAAAAATTAATGATAAATAAAATTATTTACGGTACAGTAAAAGATTTGACGGCGGTGGCCAAAGCTCGCCCAGTCACACCATTAACTATTATGTATTGTAACAGTTCCTCGGCTGAAGTGAATTCTGTGTCTTTATTCCTTCCGCTCACTAACCCTCCAAAAGATTGAAAGATAGAGTCTTCTAATTGTCTCACACTTGTCTCCAAGCTATCGTTCTCTTGCTTGAATTGAGCAAGTTTCATCTTGAGCGTTGCTAAGTTCCTTTCTTGATCACTGACACTGTCCTCCAGTCTACTGTTCTCAGATTGCAAGTCATTGTTGACCCTCCTCAATCGCATTAACTGTGAATTTAGCTCTGCAAAATACACATTCATAATTATTTTTTACAAAAGGTTTAGTAAAACATGCAAATTTGGAGCTCAACTTATCCAGAGTCTAAATTCTACTAGCTAGCTATATGGGAGAATGCACACTGCAGGGCTATCAGGCTCGTGTGACTGACTTTATAAAGTTTCACCAACTTTTATTATGCTCCAAAAATTCCGGAGTGAATATAGAAATATCAGTTCCAGGGACTTTAACTTCCTGGACCAGCGTTGGTGGAATACTTTTACTAGTAATAGGAGGAGCTTCTGATGGTGATGGCCTTGATGGAAGAGAGGCAAGAGGAGGGGGAGGAGGAGGAGTGGATTTTTTCTTCCTTCCTCGCTTCTTTGGAGCTGGAATGCTTTCATCTTTAGCCGAGTTTTTCCTTTTTCTCGTTCCTTTTTCATACAATAAAATAATCCATTAATTTACAGGGCCAGTACCTTGTAATTCTTTGACGGTGTCGGGATATTTCATCATGAGGTAAGACATTTCTCTTTTATATTTCTCTTTGCCAGCAAGAGTAGCAGATAGATAGACCTGAAAAAGTATAAATTTAATGTCAGTAAGAATCAAAATTATACACAACTCCAATTCTGCTAAGTGAGCTAAAAAGCATCTTTCATGAGCTGACAAGCACTGCAATAGTACATGCATGTACATGGCTTTGGACCAACTTTAAAAATTCATTAAAAATCAATTTTGATCAGAATCAGCTTAAACTTGCTACATAACATAATGTAACAGAAAAAAATATTAAAAATGGAGAATTCTCTCCTCAGTCATTTTGGCAAAATTTGGCCAAAGACCCTGTACTATAGTACAGGGACTTTGGCCCAATTTTCGAGTAAATTTAAAAATTCATAAAAATTTAATGTGTGGTTGGAATTATCTCAAACTTTTGATACAGCACAAAAAATGCATTAGAAAAATTATAAAAAAAGAGCACTACCAAAATCCTGTGAGAAACCCTGATATATATGTTATACAAAATATTAAACATGAATGGATGTATTACTTTAAATCTCGTTCAAGCAAGTCAGTCAACAAAATGATAAAATTAATCGGAGTGGCCTAATTACAAATACTGGTTGTACAATATACTACCTGTTTCTCTTCCATAGAAGAATCTTTCCACATCTGGCTTAGGATGGCATTGCCCTCTAATAAATTAACTCCATTCAATTTAGCATCATTCTTCCTTTTTTCTCGACAAAAGTACAGGAAAGCAGACATCGGTTTCTTGGGCAGCTTGACCAGCTTTCCATCTACAAAACTTGCACCTTAAATTAGATACAATGATTGTTAAATTCCCGAAACTGGTTTTCATTACCAAGCTGAAGCTCCAGCTGTTCTTCATCTGCCATTTTGTTTGTGATGGTAAACAGGCGGGGCTAAAATATGGCCACGCCCATATTGAAAGTTAGAAATCAGGTGGAAAATTTTGTGTTTACAAAACTGTGCATTTTCTTAGCTAGAATTCTCCTTTTCAATGTCTTCAGCTGCTGCTCGACAAGATTCAGAGGACTTTGAGGTCTCTGACTTGGTGTGGGCTAAAATGAGAGGGTTTCCTCACTGGCCAGCCAGAGTAAGTTCCTACTATAAATAATGCTACACCTATAAATTATTTGTATATTTAGGTACTACCAAAGCCATCAGGACAGCATTGCCCTTCATCAAACTCTTATTATTTATTTTTCTATGGAACTCATAATGTGTGAGTATTTGTGCATTATTATTATTATATCCAAGTATAACATAATAATTATTGTACTATCACAATAAAATAATGTATATATACATTCTAGTTTATTGTTATTTTTTATTATTCTGCATTTGCATACATGTTAGTGCATGGCTGCCAAGCAAAGACATAGTTCCTTTCAAGAGGTATCAGCAAAAGTTTCGTAAGAATTCCCAGAGGCAGAGACCCGGGCTCTCCGAAGCAGTGTGGGAGATCGAAGAAGACCCAGACCTACAGGTATCGGGAGACGGAGCACTCTTGAAGAAATTTATGAAAAATGGAAGAAAGGTACGTGTATGTGTGTACTTGTAATCATGTCACATTAACACCATTAATTTTAGTATAAGCGGAAATCTAGCTCTAAGAAAGAAGACATTTTAAAAATTAAGACAGAGCCGATAACTCCTAAACAAGAATGTCCTGATGCTTCGATAACTGTATGTTTTGACTTAATATTTTTCTTTTTGTATGTGTGTATTTTTAAAATAATTATTATTGTGAAATATCTCCTTTCTCTATTCTCTTTGTTATGTCTCCTTTCTTTTATGTGTCATAAGGAGGCTGTGTCTCAATCTGGTTCGATTGCTACGAGAAGGTCCGTTCGTCTTCAAAAGAGTAGCTCTTCAAGCCCTGCCATTTCTACTAGCCAGAACTCACCATCTACAGCAGGAACTGTTCCTTTATTGCAAGATGAGTCTCGTCCTCAAAACTCTCCCAAAGATAAAACTGAAGTTACGATTGACGATAAAAATGAAGATACAAGTGAAGATCCCTTACAGATCCCAGTATCATCAGCTGCTAAGAGAAAGTCGTCAAGTAAAGCAGCAGCTTCTCCTAATGTCAGTACTAGGAGAAGTAAACGTATTAATAATAGGACGCCACTCTCTGATAAGATAAAAGTAGAATTGACGTCAAATGAGGAAGTGGCTGTATCAGATGCTGTGCAGGATTCTATGGATCTTGATCCTGCACATGTAGAAACTAGAGCAGACATGAGGTATTTAAATGAATCTAAATAAATCTAAATTTTGATTGGAATCAGCTCAAACATAAGGATAGAGAATAAAAATGGATAATTCTTTTAATTTCAGTTTTGATTAAATTTGGTCAAAGACCGTGTACAGGTTTTGGAGCCATTTTTGGAAAAAACTATGGGTTATAGCAAGAGTATATAATACTTAAAGAGAGTATCGAACTGCCCTATACAAGCTGCTGCATGAGGGCGTATTTGCTCAAAGTCACAATCCGCATACTCCAGTATACTTTATCAATGAATATAATTATCGCGTAGACATTGAGTTGCCATTGTCCCGAGTTGGCAAGTGCTTGGGGCACAAACTCCTGGATACTAGCAGCACTACCTTAGTAGTTCATCTTTCCAGCCTTCTTTCAAGTTCCTTTCTTGTATTGGAAGAGATTGCCAAGTTTTTAAAAGCTAAGGGCCAGATAATGTTGCCACATGGTGGATCACGTGATATGGTAAGTATACTGGAGTATGCGGATTGTGACTTTGAGCAAATACGCCGTCATGCAGTAGTCTTCTATAGGGCCGTTCGATACTCTCTTTATATATTATATACTCTTGGTTATAGCCTTGGGTATTTTTCAAATTTGGCCGTTTTTTAAAAATGGTCATAACTCAAAAAATTGAAGTCGGAATCAGCTCAAACTTAGTTCTACATAGCATAAGGACATCAATATGTATCAGAAAATGTAATAAAAATTGGGAGTGATTTTGGAGCCATTTTTCGGAAAAAACTATGGGCTATAGCCTTGGGTATTTTTCAAATTTTGGCATTTTCTTAAAATGGCCGTAACTCAACAAACATTTGTCAGAAACAGCTCAAACTTTCTATAGAGCATAAGGACATCAATATGTATCAGAAAATGTAATAAAAATTAGGGGTGATTTTGGAGCCATTTTTTGGAAAAAACCATGGGCTATAGCCTTGGATATTTTTCAAAATTTGGCTCATTTTAAAAAATGGTCATAACTCGAAAATTTGAAGTCAGAATCAGCTCAAACTTTCTATAGAGCATAAGGGCATCAATATGTATCTGAAAATGTAATAAAAATTAGGGGTGATTTCGGAGCCATTTTTTGGAAAAAACCATGGGCTATAGCCTTGGGTACTTTTCAAAAATTGGCTCGTTTTTAAAAATGGTCATAACTCAAAAATTTGAGCTTGGAATCAGCTCAAACTTTCTACATAGCATAAGGACATCAATGTGTATCAGAAAATGTAGTAAAAATTGGAGGTGATTTCAGAGCCATTTTTTGGAAAAAATCATGGGCTATATAGCAAGGCTGCAAAAGTCGTGGCAGCCATTTTGTTTGGGGGTGAATTTTACTTAGTAACGCTACCGCATTACTAATTATACCCTTAGTTATTCTCCAAAAATTGGCCTGTTTTTTTAAATGGTCATAACTCGAGAATTTTTTTTTGGAATCAGCTCAAACTTTAGTGCATTGTCTTTGGTCAGATTTTGAGCAACTATAAAATGTTAAATGTATTTGGAAATCATAATCTAAAATATTTTAATGTAGGCCCACTGTTGCGACTGAAGAAGAAGAAGAAGTGATTATTAGTGACAATGAAAATGCAAGAACGAATGAGAATAGTGACCTTGCTGAGCTGATGAAAGACAAAGATCATGAAATGGAAGCAGTGGTAACAGCACAAGAAAAACCTTGTGATGAAGTTGCAAGTACTGCTGGGACAAATGAAGCCATCAATAGTCATAGTTCTAATGGAGAAGAGGTAGTAGGAATATCAAGAGAAGATGACTCCATTAAAGCAGGAATGGCTGTTGAGAGATTAGAGATATCGATTGAAGAAATGGCAGAAACACAGACAGATATTGTAGAGGAAACGATTGCCGAGGACAAGAAACCCAAAATAGAAATAAAAGTATTAATCTCAAATGTAGAGAAACCCATTGAAGAACGACCAGTAAGAACAACAACAATGACAGTTGAAGAAAAAATAGAAGAAATGAATCTTACAGTCGAGATAAGGGAACCGATGGGAGTAGGGGAAAAAACTGAGGAAATGGGGCTGGAAGATAATGTAGAAGAAATGATGGCAGTGGAAGTGAATACAGAGGAAATAGCTGTAGAAGAGAGTCCAGTGGAAGTAGGAGAAAAGACAGAAGAAAGAATATTGGAAGAGACAGAGGTAATAACAGAAGAGGTTTTTATGGTTGAAGAGGTAAAGCCTAACATACTAGCTGAGATTCCATCGGGAGAAAAGACAGTGGAAGCAGCCATGGTTGTAGAAGAAGCAATGACAGTAGAGAAACCAATGACAGTGGATGAAGCAATGGCCATGGAAGAAGCACCAGCAGTAGAGAAACCAATGACAGTAGAAGAAGCAATGACAGTGGACCCTGAGACCACAGTGACTGAAGAAGAAGCTGCAATTACAATTGAGCTAGCACAAGTTAAAATATCAGGAGGTCTTGGAGAGGAAGAGAATTCAAAAGATAGAGCTAAAATGGAAGAGCAAGTATTAATTGAAACAGCAAAAGAAGAGATTAGTAATATAGAAATATCACTGCCTCCAGCAGCAGCAAATGCTCCCTTTATACAGTCTAGTGATACAATGGAGATTAATGATTCCATAGATAATAATACTAGAGGGAAAAATAACACTGTTACAGAAAACAAGGATCCAGTAAGTCAAAATGATGGTATGAAAACAGCAGACAAAGGATCGTCTAACAGCAAAGATGAATCAGTCCAAGAGGCAGTTACAAATATTCCTCTTGAGGCTGAAGACAAAGCAAGTTCTGCTAGCAATCCTGCGGTTGATCTTCAAGGTGGCAAGCAATCTGATACAACAGCAAAGAAAACAAAGCCAGCAGCTACTGAAAAGACAACTGAAGACTCCAGGTGCATTATTATGGCTTTAAAGGTTTTTATAATAATTTTATACATGTAGTACTAAAAGGCAGAAAGTCAAACCTCCACCTCAAAGACCAATATCCGATTGTAAGTCTGTGTGTGTTCTTTTGTATGTACATGTACTTTTACTATTTTAATAGCCATGCTTACTGTTGAAGCTCTTCAAGCATACAACTACAATTTAAAAGTATCTTTAATTGTTGGATCTGCTGTAAGTACACAAATACAGAGTGTCATTCATTTTGAAGTGTACATGCACACATAGGAACCACAGAAGGCTTTGAAGAACCTACGTGGTCTAATGGACTATCATTTCTCTGCTTCTGACATTGTTCAAGTCAAAGACCTGGTTGTTACATTAAGAAAGGTATCATTATACATTATACCACTTTTAGCATTACTACATTACCAATTAATGAATCCTGTGTATATGTTCAATTAATAGGTTCGTAGGTATAAAGGTAACAGTAGAGTGCGTAGCAAAGCTAATGAAGTCTACAATAAAATCAAGGGTCTCTTTGTATGTGATAAGGATGTTAGTAGTAAGACAGTGACTGATGAGAATAATTGTGTTCAAGACCAAAGTGGAGTCGATATCAAAAAGAGAAAGGTTGTATTATTGTTCAAACTAGTAGATTTCACTCTTTCATTTTTGCATACTGAGTATAGGTTGATGAAGAAAATCCCAGTAAAAAGGACAATATTATATTAGAAACAGATTCGGGTGACAGGGAAGATGAGGTATAACATTGACACTAATTACTTATTAACTTTACTAATTTTTTCCAGTCAATAGTTAGGAGAAGTAGACGCTCTGCCCTGCGTGGGCGAGTAAATTATGCTGAGCTATCCAGTGGTGGCCAGCATTATTCCTCAGATGATGATGATCAGTTGGTACCAGAACTATGATGCATGTATATAATATATATAGCACAAGTATTACAATTGTGCTTTAATTATATTTCATAGATACACACACAAGCATTGCAACTCTGTCCACTCTCACACTTGTACACACTCATTTATCCTCATCCGTCAGTCCAGTAGTAACTATCTATTTATGTTGTATTATGATAATGTAATGATTTCTTGCAGCCTGGAATGTTTTCATCTCTCTTATAGCAACAGCTCCAACGCTATAGTTTTATAATAATAATAGTAATAAATTGATAATAGGTGTTGGAGTTGTGACTTACATTCTATTGGAAGAGAAAATTTAAAAAATTAATGATAACAAGAATGCATTGTAAGACTTACAAACTATTGGATCCGTGATGATGTGTTAAGAAAAAAATGAAAATAAAACATTAAGTGAACAACAAATTCCTTATTGGACTTACCAACTAAAGAAAATTACACAATTGCTTATTACTTAAGGCACAATAATTATGACAACTTACAAATTTCTAAATGATGGGAGAAGATTTATAAGATGCAGCATTATAAAAGTAGTTAATAACAATAGATAAAGGTAATTATAATTTGGCTTACTCCTGGATGCCATTGACATGAGTCCTCTGTGTTTTCTTCAACATGATAAAATGTCTGACAATTAATACATTCTCTAAAGCAATCATTAGCACAACTCAATACTGGTAAATCCAACTCACTTTATTTCTTCATTTGTTTGCACAGCAGAGCACAAATGTCTCATCTTGCTAACCTATAATAGGAACAATTTTAATAATGATTTTTGATACCTGATCCAGGGTGTCCCACAAAGCATGCTGTGACAAGCACTATAATAGTACATGTATATTTTTCTGGCTTTCCCAGACTAAATGGCTTTTGGAGCAAGAGTATTATGCCATCATCCTATGGGAAACCCTGACCTGATCTCTTGCAAGGTCTCGTTCTCTTGATACTAGTTCCAGTTCTTTTTGGAGTAGCTCATAAGCTTCAAACAATTCCTCACTGGCTTGGATTGCAGCATCACGCTCAAGCTTAACCTATACATTATCAAACTAACATAACATGTTCCTTGTCAGCATATTTACCGCCAGTAGCTCTTCTTTCATTGATTTAAATTGTTGTGCAAGTTGTTCAAGCTCTGTTGCTGCAGTTTCACATTGATTAGCCATTGCTTTAATCTTTTCCAGTGCACTGTCTCTCTCAGACTCCAGGGTGGCAGACTGTGACTATATAAAAGTATAATTTATTATTTTGTGTCCGTGTTCCTATACCTTTGCAATGTCCCTTTCTATTGTTACTCTTATAAGTTGCTTTTTAAGCTCTTCCTGTCCTGTTAAATTACCTGTTATTTCTTGGTTTTCTATGTCCTCCTTTATTTTGCATATTGTATCTAGTGTATGCTCTAAATTAGGTCTTTGTTTAGGATCACAAGCTATTAGAGATTTCAATAAATCAAAATACTGCTGGTGACAATAGGCACCAGGTAATTCAGCTATATCAGATTCACCGTAAGTCACTACTCCTTCTTTCATGTAGTTCAATGGATAATCAGGTAATGGATGCTCTCCACATGAGCCCACTTCATATAACAGCACACCAACTGCAAATGAGGGCTGTCCTTTATAGCATAATAGCCTTTGTGCCAGTGATATGGGTGCTGCTGAAGGCTGTTGCAAGCGTGACGTTGATGTTTTATAGCTGTAATACTGTGAGAGTAATTCTGGGCACAGGTGAGCTCGATTACCACCCAGACTCAAACCATGACACCATTGGGTGCTCATTGTTGAGTCTGAGAACTGCACTGCACTACCAAAATCACACAATACAATGTGAGGATTGTCTTCTTCTTCTCCTCTGACAAGACAGTTAGCAAGCTTTAAATCCAAATGACAGATCATGTTAGACTCCAGATAACTGGCTGCAGAAAGTATCTGTGAACTAATAGATAGGATTATTTTAAAGTCGACCGGTTTGTTCTCTTCCTTTGTTAAGAACTCTTGCAATGTTTGTGGATGATAATCCAAAACAATGAACTGTCCTTTCCTAGTAAAGTGCTTGTCTTTTGGAAAGCTCTTGCAAACTTCTTGAGGACAGCACTCCACAAATTCCATTGGTATGACAGAAACAAATTGACACCAGTACTTTATTATTTGGGGATGTGGAGGGAGGCTAGAAAGAAGGAGCCACTCGTTCTCAAAATGGTTGGAAAGGACTGAAGATGAGTAGTCATCATCTGTGAAATTGAATATCAATTTTACAGCATAAAGCTTGCTTGGGAAGGGATGGCCTGCTACTCTACAATAAGATGCAACTACTATTCCATGCTGATCTGCACTTAAGAGATGAGAGATGAGGAAATCTGTGGCTCCTGTCTTGGAAAGAGCAGTTTCTTCATCCATTATTATATTGCAACTCCCAGCCACGCCCTAGCTAGCAAACTGAAAATGGGAGGTGCTGAAGAAGTGATAACAGACACACCCACGCATCCCGGATCCCTGTTAGCTTGAAAATGGCGGACAGTTCGGAAGCACAGCCAGCTGCACCTACCAGTGGAAGTGGTAAGAGATCTCGCGTTGGGTCTTCAGCTAGTAGCCAGGGTGAACACGATGCCCCTCATTCCGAAGCACAACTTGCCAACACTCACTTGGAGCATCTCTGCCTGTTGGATATGTTCACTCATCCTCACACCTTGAGAAACACTGGAATCATCTGCACTATTGGTGAGAAACTAACCTATTTCAACCACACACACACACGTACAACACATGTGTTTTATATGTTAGATATATTGTATTTTATAATTAAGCTTTGATCTCTTGTCATGACGTATGATATGCGTTTGTGGTGGGTAAAGATGAATAGCTTAAAATTATCTTAAACTGTTTCGTTTGACTCTTTTGTCTAAAGACAAGTCCATGAAAGCCTCTTTGTATTTTTGTATAGCATGTACATTTGTACATGTACGCCATAGTACGTCTCGATAGTATTGATATTCTTCACACTTCACATGCTTTTTTCCAAAATTGTTTCCAAAACTTTACTAGCTATATTGATACCCCTAAGTAGAAAGCTTGAGCTGATTCTGATTCAATTAAGAAAGGCAAATTAAATTCAATTGCAAAAAAAGCAAATGCCATAAATATAATTGATAGGATTTTTTAAAGTGTCATAAAACAAATAATTTACAGCTTGTCCCGTGAATGTGTAATGAATATCACAATATTAGTGGACCCCCCTTGCTTTGTGCATGCTTCAGAGGTGAATATGGTTATATGTACGTGCAGCATTGTTTATTATTTATGATCATTATAGGATGTTTGCATAATCACGACGTAATGTTTTTGATTTACATGTACATGTAGGTCCTGCTAGCCAGTCGGTGAGTGTCATGAAAAAGCTCATTGATGCAGGGATGTGTATTGCTCGCTTGAATTTCTCACACGGAGAGCATGCAGTAAGCTTAATTCCAAATAAAATTTTGTTTAAATTGTATCTCTAACTTCCTCTCTTCTTAGTATCACAAGCAAACTATTGAGAATGTCCGTGCAGCTAATAAAGAGATGCCTGATAAGTATATTGCTATTGCTCTTGACACTAAAGGGCCTGAAATAAGGACTGGGCTCCTAGAAGGAGTGAGTTGCATGTAATTTAATATTCATATACAAAGAGAGGCGATTATTTAATTATTATTGTGTACTATATATGCAGGGTGGGTCTGCAGAGATTAGCCTCAAAACTGGTGACGTGCTGACATTGTCCATAGATGAAAAGTATAAGGACTGTGGAACTGGTTCCCTCATCTATGTGGACTATAAAAACATTATTAAAGTAAGAGAGAGAGAGAGAGAGGGAGGGAATGAAATACATGCATAAATTTTGTAGGTTGTCAAACGTGGTGAGATAGTATTTGTTGACGATGGTCTTATTTCACTTAAAGTCACTGATAAAACTGACACTACACTCATAACTGGTTAGTTTGTGCCCTGTGTATATACTGATCCCTCTCTTACTGTATAATAATTGATTATATAGTTGTTCAAAATGGTGGGAATTTGGGCTCAAGGAAAGGCGTTAATCTTCCCGGGATTGTAGTCGATCTGCCAGCTCTTTCAGATAAAGACAAGAAGGTCAAACATATTGCCTTAAGTATTACATTACTACCATCATATTTTTTAATTATTCGTATCATTATTATTGTTGGTATACCTATTGTAGGATCTTGCTTTTGGGGTAGAGAACAAGGTTGATATGGTCTTTGCTTCTTTCATTCGTAAAGCTCAAGATGTCCACGACGTGAGAGCTGAGTTAGGAGAGAAAGGAAAGAACATTAAAATCATTTCAAAGGTACACAAAATATCACACACGACTTGCGTGAACAAAACTTCATTGTGCAGTGATATAATGTATGAGATGAATTCTAGCATTTTGTCTCTTATATCCACTGCCTTTTTGCCATGACCATAGCTCTATTTTGAATGTAAAACTATTTTTATAATTTTATACATGTCCTTAAGCAGTGTATCAACTTTGAGCTCATTTCGATCAAGTTTGGATTTTTTATGAATTTTAAAAGTTTCTCCAAATGCCACGTACTGTATTGTAGTGCTTGTCAGCTCATGAAGCATATGCTTTGTAGGAAACCCTGTTTAGCTTGTTTAGTATAATTTTATAGCTTTCTCTCTCTCTCCCTCCACTTACATTGTATCTGTCTCTCTCCAGATTGAGAGCGAAGAGGGTGTGCTTAATTTTAATGAGATTGCTAAAGCCAGTGACGGTATTATGGTGGCCAGAGGTGATCTCGGTATTGAAATACCGGCAGAGAAAGTTTTCCTTGCACAAAAGATGATGACTGGTCGCTGCAACAGGATTGGCAAGCCTGTTATTGTTGCAACTCAGGTAAATGAACTTAATGCTATTAAAATAGTAATATTAATAATAATAATGATAGACTAATCTGTTTGATCATGGGTTGTACTAATGATAATATTATAGTATAATTATAGTAATGGTATTATAGCTATGATCGTGTTTTGGTTGTGATAATGGTCTTGAGGGATTTTTTTGAGTTGTCAGTGTTTGTCCTTTTTGACCTACAGCTCTTGAATTATTAAACCCTTTTCTATTCTCTTTCTCTCTGTCTTTTTCTTTCTCTGTCTCTGTCCCTCTTTCTTTCTCTCTAGATGTTAGAGAGTATGGTATCAAAGCCACGCCCTACAAGAGCAGAAACAAGTGATGTTGCAAATGCTGTTCTCGACGGAGCAGATTGTGTGATGTTGTCAGGGGAAACAGCTAAAGGTATGGGAAACCAGCAACACACACTTGATTATTATCATTGATAGCAATGATAATACTGTTTATTATAATTTATTATTAAGAATGAGCTAGTATAGACAATGTGTATTGATGATCCAAAATGAAAGATAAATTTTATGCCCTTTGCTTTTATTATGACACTGATGAGGGCTATCAGATTATCATTGTTTACTGCTGCGTGCACGCTTGAGGAAATTGGTATAAATCAATATCTATTAGAAGATCAAACAATATTCTCTATTAAGTTTGGCATTGTTATATTGTATTTGTATAGAGTTCCAGGAAATTTGTATTTGCCAGCAGCAGCAGCAAGAGGATGGGGTTATTTTTTAATATTGTCAGGCCAGCAGGAGCTAACATAATTATGTCATTGTTTAAACAAATTATTTACAAATTTTGTATTATTTGTTTTTGTCATCCCTGCAGGTAAGTATCCAGTTGAAGCAGTTGACATAATGCACAGGATTTGCTGCGAGGCCGAGTCTGCAATGTTCCATCGTGTGGTTTTTGATGAGTTACGTCTCTTGACTCCCAAACCAACCGAGACACTGACCACCACTGCTATTGCAGCAGTTGATGCAGCTTTCTCTCAGAGTGCAGCAGCCATCATATGTCTGACTACTACAGGAAGGTAATATAGTCATATTGTATTTCTTGATGACCTAATGCAGTCACGGCCCATTGAGTTCTTGTGCTACTGTGTCAGTGTGTACTTCAGACTACACACATTCGATCACTTGATGACGTATAATTATTATATCATATTCCTTATATACATTTCCGTCTAAAAATCAGATTATAAAAAAAACATATCGATATCTCTGCCAGAAATGCTTAGTAAAAGAAAATCACACTCCTCTCCTGCCAAATCTATTATGATGTCATTATATGTGTCTAGTATTTGTTATTATTATTGTTATTATTATTGTTGTTATTGTTATTATTGTTATTATTAATCGTGCATTCTATTTCTAAAGGACTGCATTCAATTTGTCTCATTTCCGTCCTCATTGCCCCATCATTTCAGTCACTAGAGATAAAGAAGTCGCTCACATTGTAAGTGCCTACATGCACAGTACAATATCATGTACATGCACAGTACAATATCATGTACATGTACTTGTGTGGCCTCTGGCGTGATTTGAATGACTGCAGTAGCAGACGTAGGTACTTTTTTGTTGTAATATTATTATTCTTCACAGTGGTTTTACAAGAGACGGCGATAGCATACAATAAATTAATTACAGATGTTTGATCTAGTTTCATAGTATAAACATACAGTATATTCTTCAGCCAATAGAGCCCTTACAGAAGCAAAGTAACTTGATCATTACATGATGTGTGACCATAGTGATCAAATAAACTAACATGTATCACACTCCCATGATTATCAGGATTGTTCATTGTAATTAAATTTTAAAGTATTTTTAAGATGTGGTTCTCTCTATTGTGGTGGAGGACACCATGTCCTTATTATACTTCTCAGGATGTGTTTTATGAGAGTGTGTCAGTCTTTAGGCTTGAGAGCCTGTGGTTGTGCTGTGGGTAACTGTATAAGTGCTTTATCTTGGTTTGATGATTAAATGGTTGAGTACATAGGGTAATTGTGTCTCATAGTGACTCAATTCCTTTATTACATTTTTAACAATGTCTTAATGGCCAAGGTATACTTAAACCTAATGAATATTTTAAAGCATGCATGAATGTGATACGTTCATCCAATGTATACTATTAAAGTTTATTTTTTCCTCATAGTGCCATCTCCATCGTGGCATACATCCACTGGTCTTCCCTCATCCAAAGGATAAATCAGACTGGGCAGACGATATGGAGAAGAGGTTCCTTTACGCCATTGAGTGGGGGAAAAAGAAAGGGTTCATACAGAAAGGCTCAACCATTATTGCTCTTAGTGGTTGGAGGCCTGGACCAGCTAATACAAACACTATTAGGATCTTAAATGTGGAGTAACAGACTTAAGCCTTCTCTCATTGTGGACACTCATTATGTAGTTACATTATAATACATAGTCATAGCTAGCTTAGCTTGTAGTGTGTAATCTTCTGCTGCTGTTATAATAGTCAAGCTATTAGTATTATTTGATTAAAATTAAAAAGTACACACTTGTGCTTTATAGTTATTATTAGCATCTTACGAGACTGTGTTCTGTGATTCATAAATAATAAGTGATGTGAAAAGGTTATATCATACACAGTACATAATCATACACAGTAATATTCGTCGCTAACATCGTCTAGTTGATAATAATAATAATGGTCAATG
>NW_003546245.1:888003-920424 GCF_000090795.2 Amphimedon queenslandica | reverse complement strand
ATGGTGAAGGATAGCCCAGTGATGGTCAGAGTTATAGCAAAGAAACTAAGCAAAATGTACCGGCCTAGCAGGAAGAATATGGCCATCGGTAGGCCAATGATTACTATAAGAAACACTATGTATATAGCTATGGCTATGAACCTTGAGTCATTGAAAAGTGTTGCTTTGATTCCTCTAGTTTGGGTGGCAAGAAAACAGCCAAGTAATAACAGGAAGGACTTGTACACCATTAGCAATATGCCAAAGAAAACCCCCTCTCCCGAGAGACTGCAAAACGAGAGCTCCGTAATAGCACTAGGACTCTGTATCATCCTCACCGAGATGTACAGAGGAGAAGTTAGCATCCATACTGTCAGTATGAGGACGTCAACAGCGAGCAGCACGAGGACTATCAAAAATAATACATAGTCTTTGTATATGCGTCTCTTTGACCATGGGTTACGAAAAACTGCACCGACACGCCATGTTTTGGCAAGGAGAGCACCAAATGATAGAGTAAACATTATATTTACTAGCCAGAGTGTTGAATTGCAGAAAATGGAGCGAATGTCGGTCACTATGCTCTCAATAGACGAGAGCGTGTAGACGGAAACTGAGAGAATCCCCAGGAGACAACCGACAAGAATCAAAGTGTTAATGTGTGGACTTGATGCTTTTATAACTTTCTTTTCTCTGAAACACAAATTGATGACAAGAAAGAAAGAGAGAACAAGAGCTCCTATTCCACTTACGGTAAACATGATTATCTGAGCCCACAGTGGGACACTCTCATTAATAAACACTGGACTGTCTCGAGGTGGCCCATCTCCAATCCATTGTACCTGATGACCGAAATAATCCATGTTCAGTTTGGTATCAGTTTTGTATAGTCCAATAGCTACTAATGAATTCTGATGCACTTGGGATATTTTGATTGGCTTTAGCGTATTGTGTGTCATGGTAGTAAAGTTTACCATGGTAGACACTCCACGGAAGTTAACTGATTGAAATTCATTAAAGAGAGTAGCAGAAACGTCTTTGTTTGCCAGTGGTAGATAATCGTTAATGGTTTGGTTTCTTTCCTTGAGCCTGTTTACAGAATTATTAAGTGATATTGCAATGGCCCACATTGCATCGTAAGCAGAAGCAGCTACAGAAAGATCATTACTGGTAGCACTTACCCCAGACACGTTCAACAGAGAATTGTTAAATTTGCTTCTACTAATACCGACCAAGGGGTCATCATTATTAGCGTCATCATCAAAACCAATAACAAAAGAAGATTGAGCAGCAGTGAGAAGCTCTTGCGAAGAGCAGTTGATGCTATCCACCTCTGCTGTCAAATCACTGATCTCAGTGTTTCCCACGAATATCCATTGATAGTACTGACCAATGAGTCTGTTGTTGTATGCCTGGCAGAGGATATTCGGTAGATACTCGGGCTGAGAATAAACTAAAAATATGTGACAGTAGCTATTCGTTGTGATGTACTGGAGGAGAGCAGGAGGTATGGACTCGACAATTGTGAGGTTCATTGCACTCAGAGCCTCTGCTGCTGTATTGTAGTAAGGATGGGACTCGAGAATGAGGCAGACATTCTCCCAGCTGAAATAACCAAGAAGGTTAATAAGTGCATCATTGAGGTTAGTAAAAGAGGGAACAGTCCGAAAAAAATTCCTGAAAATAGTAGCGTTGTTGAGTTGTGGTGTAGTGGAAGCATAGGAGACAGTTAAGATGTTAGTTGAACTAGAGGTAAGTCTGACTAGCTCGTTCGTCGAGTCCTCGCAAGGAGGGCCCAGGATTACAAGAGGTTCGGAGCGATCAGTCCTCCGTAGGGCGTCAGTGAGGCTCCAGACTGCTCTAGCAGGGTCACATTCTGTGCTGTAAGGCCACAGAGTGAGCCTGAGTTGAGAAAAAGGACTCTCATTATACTCAGAGAGGGCCATGTTAACAGCCAGTTCTACAACAGAACCGTTGGCGGTCCTATCCATGTGCAGCCTGTCCGGGGCAACCTCGCTAAGATTATACGCAAAGAGACCAGCGATGATAACTTGATCCTTGCTGACATTATTGTAACTAGCTGAGGCTAGGACAGGACCTATAATAACCACAGTAAGAAGGTACAAGCCAGGGGACATCATTAACCACTTGAACTCAGTAGGGAAAAATGGAATGGACACGGCGCGTGCTTTAAAACATGATTTATTAAATTTTGTACAGTTCCAGGATATGACATTATAACTTATAATATTGATAAATCTGATAGACATGGATTAAATTCAAAAGTTCATCATTAATATTGAGTTCATTCTCCAAGCATGATAGCCATGAATTCCTCTTTTGATACTACAAATAACAATACAAAGGAAATGTCACAACAATCACTTGTACATCTACAAACGGTAAACACATTAACAAATCCTTGCGACAACATCGTCGAGACATAACTGACTTTCATGTACACAACCACACACAATCCCAAAAAACTAACTTTCTCCATCTTTGTCGGTGTCAAATTCATCAATCATTGCCCGTAGCTCATCTTCTGACATGTTCTCTCCTAATTCTCGAGCAACCCTGCGAAGGTTCCTTAAACTTATTTTCCCCGACTCGTCATCATCGAAAAGCTTAAAGGCTTTGAGGGTTTCCTCAACAGGATCCCTTTGAGAGACCCACTCGGACACTAAAAAGACCATTAAACTCATTTCAAAGTGTCATATGGTCGTACTTATATCATAAAAATCTTGATAAGTGATTTTGCCTTGATCGTTTCTGTCATAGTCTTTAATTATTTTCTGTACTTCTGTCTTTTTCACTTCAAACCCTAATGCTCGTATGGCAACCTTTGGAAAAGAAAGAAAGGATCAATTCATTGTCATGCAAATTTGTACTTGTTATTCGGCAGATGAAATAGCAAAATAGCTAGCTAACAAGGCATAAACATTTCTTAATGTTATGTCATAAAAGACTGCATTGGTCGGTGTTTTTAATTACAAAAATAAACAGCCGTTAATTATTGCATTCAAGACATTTAGAATGTTTCCATGGCAATAACAAGAGATCTATCAGGTATCATAATAGCAGCCATAAAAAGGAAACCAATTATTCTTACTCATAAAAGATAAAATCACACAAAAGTTATCACAGGAATTGCCACAACAAAGAGTATAAGCTTAGCTTACTATATATAGTATGAGAACAGAGTTTGGAGCAACTTTTAAAAATTCATAAAAAATCCAATTTTGATTGGAATCAGCTCAAACTTTCTACACAACATAAAAACATGTATATGCATCAGAAAAAATTATAAAAATCGAAAATTCTTACCTAGTCATTTTTGGTGAAATTTGGTCTGAGACCCTGTACTATAATAGTACAGGGACTTCGGCCCGATTTTGGAGCAACTTTAAAAATTCATTAAAAAATCTAATTTTGATCAGAATCAGCTCAAACTTTCTACACAACATAAGAACATGTATATGCACCAGAAAAAATTATAAAAGGGAAGAATTCTCTTCTTGTAATTTTTGCCAAAATTTGGCCCGAGACCCTGTATGACAGTAAATGAAAAATTAAAAAAACATAAATAAGATTCACTCCATGCTAATTCATCAAAAAAGTAGATTCTAAACAACTGACTATAACAACCAAGGACTAGTTACTTCCATGCAAAGATTAAGTTGATTCTGAGCATAAGTTTTTAAAAATATTGGGCGGTTTTTAATGCAAGGTGCAAATTCACAATCTCACCTCAGTCACCTACCTTTAACTCGTGGTAGTCAATAGCATCGTCATTATCAGTGTCAAACAAGTTGAATGCCTCCCTGATTTCTTGCTGCTGCTCTTCTGTAAGCTCCTTCTTTCTTCTGCCGTGAGGACGGATTCTTGAGTGAGTTTGCTGCTGAGGGGGTTCCATATTGTGGGCGTGACCATAATGAAGAACCACGCCTATTTTGGCGCTTTTGTCCGCGAATATAAACAACAAGAGAAAGCTTTTGTTATCAATTCACATTTTGATGATGTCCTCAAGTCCGAACAGGGTTAGTTGTAGCCAATTTAGGCCTAACTTTTGGAGGCCCACAATATGTTCCTATTGCTGCAGACCAAAGACAAAGCACATGAACAAGTCCTCCACTAGAACCCTTCAAGCTATCGGCCATGATGAGGGCGACTCCAGCCCAGAGGAATTTGCTATCCCAAGAGCTGCCACAATATGTGAGGATTATTGAGCATGAAACATTCATTTATCCTTTTTAAAACAATTCCATGCAGGTACCTCAGCACTTAGAGGAAGAAGACAACTTTCAGAGCCTCCTTCAGACATGCTCCGTGACATTAGCCTCTCTCCTTTGCCTCCTGCTAGATCTCAGACAGTTGACAGTAAGCAAGTTGGAGTTGTCAAACCGTATGCTGTGGTCGACCTTCATGAAACTTTAAAGCAAATACAATCTCAGGATCATTTTTTAAGACCCCGAGTGGGTTCCTGTGGTACTGTGTTCCTCTACGATGCAACAAAGAGACGAATTGAGGCACCTCTTGCACTCCAGAGGAGAGAGAGGAAGGAGAGGAAAAGCATAGTGCCAAAAAGAAAAGCACCACCTCCTCCGGTAACTCGATCACCAGGACATGCATATGGTGGAAGAGCAAAGAAGAATACACTGACCACTGGAAATAGAATGAGCCGCTCCTCCAGCGTACCAACACCATTGATAACTGATGCAGAGGAAGAGGTGCACAACTCAAGTGTATTCATTCCTCTTAATGATGTCTCCAAGAGCAAGGAGAAGAGCCCACCATGTAAGCCACCGCGAACACAGAGCACTTACATGAGTTTTGATGAAGTTGCAATCGGAGCCAAAACAGCTTGCAGTGATTACGAGCCTCTCCACAGATTCTCGCAGCAAAATTCACCAAGTGGGACAATGAGAAGCAGTATCACTGCAACAATCAGTTCTGATGTAGCAATAGCTTCACTCTCATTGCTGCACCAGTTCCAGGAATTGTTTGATGATACTCTAGGAAACATTGCATCAAGACATTTTGAAGAGTTGACCTCAACAGATCAGCACCTTCAAGACATGAACTGGTCTGATATAACTGACAGTGTGGATCTCAAAAACAAGCATCAACTCTACTTTCATATGCAACCAATTTCATTAGAGGTAAATGCTCTTGAAACCATGCATACAAATGGAGCTATAATCATTATTATTTTATGTAAATTTCATAATTAAGCAGTGCCTCTCACAGAAATAATAAATATTATTTAAGTTGCTATGAAAACATGCACACACTAGCAGACAATAATAGAGTTTTGACTATTCTTTTATCCATTCACCCACTATAGCCTTTGGATCGAGATAGACACAGAACCGAACTGAGCATAGCAAAGACTCTAACGCCACACTTAAACCTTTCTCTACCTCGTGGGACTCTACAGCAAGCCCCAGTGGATTACATTGAGTTCCTGCCAGATGCCAAAGAGTATGTTGTACGGGACACTTCATGTCTTCCTGATAAAGTCCCACTGGAAAAGATCCTACCTTTGTGGAACAAATCGCTCAGTGAGGAGGAGTACATGCAAGCAGTTCTCTTAATACTAGTCCAAGTCCTCCGTGGTCTAAACTACCTGTACAATAATGGGATAGTTCATCGTGACATTGGAATAGAGTCCCTCCTTGCTTGGACTTATAGATCATCTGCAGACCACTGCATAATAAAACTAAAGAATTTCACGTATGCTCTTCATCGTCCAGGACCTATATCGGCTACAACTTTTGTGTTTGCTTACGACGAGCTATCGTGGCTTGGAGGAGTAGAGTCTCACCTTCCTCCAGAGATTGTTGATACCCCATCTAATGTCAACACGTTGGACTATTCCCACACAGATAGCTTTGCAGTAGGGTGCCTCATTCACGAGCTAATGACAGGGACGTCACCATTCGACAAAGACCCACAACTAGTGTACAAGACATACACCCACGATGACCTTCCATCGATATCAAATGAAATCAAAGTCTCTGTATATTTAGAAACACTCACCTACCTTCTTTTGTCTAGGGATCCTTTGAAACGACTTGGGCTAGGCGACGCTTTGCTATTGACACAATCGATGCTATGGCTACCACACTCTTGGCTGGAGTGCTCGCTGCCAAAAACCGACATTGAGAATCACTTGCTGTTTCTCAAGGGAAAGACGATAGCTCAAATTGCTCAACAAGACGCTCAGGATCTCCTTGCTTTGGAGACGGTGCTTAAAGCCGACTTTCTTGCGACGTGCGACTCTTCACGTCTCGTACGAGCATTAGCCGTCATGAATAACAAGATGAATGAACAAAGGAGCAGCAAATCTCAATAAAGACTGTGTTAAACTCAAAATAAATAAACATTCTACATACACAGATGCTTGGTCTGTTTTTGATATGTCAGAAAGTTGAGTCTGTCTCTATTGTAAACATTGAAAAAATAATAACTAAAAAGAAAAATATTAAAAATGTCCTCTAGACACTACACACTAATAATGATAATAAGGGCTAATAATAATGACTATAATAACGGCTAATGGTTAATACTAATGGCTAATAGTTCTCCTATGCTTCATCTAAAGATTAGCCAGCAAAAATTGAAGGATGGCTGCATCACAGTGAAGAGCACTTGTAGGATTCCTGATCCCGTGCCTCTCCCCATTATACATTTGTATTTGATAAGGCTTGCCAGCTCGAATGAGGGCATCAATGAGCAATGAGGTATGAGTATACAGCACATTCTCATCATTCATTCCATGTATGATGAGTACCTTCCCAGGCCTGCATGCATAAAAATACTATCATTAAAAAAGAGAGAGAGAGGATATTTCTATTACTTGTCTGGGAATTTTGATGCCAAATTAACAACAGAACTGACTTCATAAGCCTATAGGAATAATTTAAACAATGGAGGTGAGACAGAGGGAAATTGTATACCCTGTCTGAAAGTGGAGGTACTCCTAAATATCGCTCAGTGTATCCGGTATCATACCACCTGTAGTCAGTCACTGGTGCACCGGAAACGGCCACCTGATGGTTAATTAACTAGAATAATAATTATTTTTTAAAGTTAATTTTACTTTGAAAATGTCAGGCCTCTTAGCAATGCCATGAAGAGCCATGTATCCACCTAAAAAAGAAATGGATTTGTTAATTTTAGTATAATATTGTTAAATGACTTACCATAAGACCATCCCAATATTGCAACACGTTCTGCATCAACACATGGAGCTGCTTTAACAGCTGCTGCAAGTCCGACCACCTGATCCTCAATCTCAACGGAGCCCATTTGATACTACAAGAGAGAATCAATGTTTGGTAATTTTTTTTCTTACTTGAATGTGGGATTCAAATTTCTTTCCCCTGTTGGAGGAGCCTCTGTTATCAATCATGACAACTGAAAACCCACAGGTCGTCCATTGGTTCACTTTCATCAGGAAACGTGAGAAATCATTTTTAACAACCTAAAAGGTCAGTATCTAGTACATGCGTACATCTAATGCGTACACATACTTGAAATTCAGGCCCTCCATAGACGTAGAGAACAGTTGGATACCTCTTACCTTCTTGATATTTAGTGGGACGATAGACAACTCCGTGAAGTGTCTCACCTTGGCAACAAGAAAGAAAAAAACACGAATGAGTACACGCAGTACATATACATGTACCTGAACTAGCAGTGGCAGTGAAACTGATAGGAGGATTGAAATCCAGTGGCAATTCTAAAAAAAAGAAAGACCAATATTGGACTCTTAATAATGTCAAACAGATCACATACCAACGGAGTCAGACAAGTGAAAGAGAAGCTGTGACCCGAAAGGCTTGATAGAGTAAGAGTAGACTGCAACAGCAGGTGGTGTCGTCCTGTTTGAATAGCAACTCACAAACAATTTATTATCCTATTAGTAACATGATAACATGAGGAGTATCAGTGCCTCATATCTTACAATAGAGAGTGATATGTCGTGATAATAATTGGAGGGGGTCAGTTGTACAGGATCAGAGCACGGGAGGGCTCCATTAGTCATATCAACAGCATACCTGCAATATGTAGCATCATAAATAAAACATATCAAAGCACACTCATGTCTCTTAGTCTTTTATCAGTAAGAGACAAAAGGTTCTAATACACACACGGAAATAGAATTCACAGTACTTACAAATGTTTTTCAAGGCATGATGATTTGTTTCCCTCAAAGAAGACGACGTTCTCCTTATCATCAAGCCACACCTGTGTAAGCGTACAATAAACGTAATTATCATACTATCATAGCTAGAAACTTGGTATAAGAATAAAATTCTGGTATATAAATATGACAAATTTAGCTCCATTTGCCAAATTTTAGCAGTCAAGCTGTGTTCAAAGTTTTGCTTCCAAATCTATTCACCAAATTGTCACAATCTCAATTTTTTTGCTACAATACAATGCATGTACATGCTAGCATTACTTACTTCACTCTCCATTACGTTCCAGTTGCCACATGTCACATGTTCCACTGTCTTTTCAACTAAGATTGGCTCTGCTTTAATTGATGTAACTTCACGAGGTGATGGCAGAGTGCACTTCAATTGGACCAAATGAGGGTATCCTTCTTTCTCTGATGTTATCAGTAGTTTAATGGCCGATTCATCATCAGTTGGGAAAAACTCGAAACAAGATGAATTCTTGATCTATTAGTAATGATAATTAGTGCAATGATAAGAGTCAGTTATACCAAGAGTATATAAAAACTATGTGTATATAGCCTATGATATTTTCCGAAAAATGGCTCCAAAATTACCCCAAATTTTTATCATATTTTCTGATACACGTTGATGTCCTTATGCTATGTAGAAAGTTTGAGCTGATTCCGGCAAATATTATTTTTTTTGAGTTATGACCATTTTAAAAACAATGAAAATCGTCTAAATTTTTATTACAAGTACATTAAAATTTGGTAAACTTTTTATTAATAAAAAAGTCAAATTTTTATAAGTACATGTACATGCAATTATGCATCAGAAGAAACTATTATAATTTAGAATTCTTTTCTTGCAATTTTTGACAAAATACCCTCTGCTACGTACATGTAGAGTTCATTGTGCCAAAAATAACAGATAATGATAATACTTACACTGATCCAGTAATAAGGATTTTCTTCTTTCCAGAGAATGAAAGGAGAGAAGACAGTCTTACCCTCTCCTTCCTTGACAAAAGAATCAGCTGAGATGAGTAAAACCTGCAAATGATGCTGGACCCTATCCAACACTTGGACCCAAATACTGAGAAGAGAAAGGAGCAATAGCAACAAGTTATGAAATAATGAAAGTGCTTGAACATGTATTCATGAAATGATTATATGCAGAAGAATAAAAGCTAGACAAACTTTTTCCCATTGGAAAGCCAACCAAGTCTTGTAAAATACTCCCACTTTGAGAGATATGCAGAAATACTACTGGCCAAAACAAGAGTCTCAAAAGAAAACTGCAAGAGAGGGAGAGAAAGAGAGAGGAAGCAATAGCTTATAATTATCAGCATCTACTCTTGTTATCAGTGTATACACACTTTTGCACTTCCAGAATCCAATGTTATCTCAAGGCATTTCAAAACAGCAACTGCATTTTTTTTCCCTGCATGAGAAAGATAATAATTATCATAAAATTAATGGCATTAGAGCACTTAAGGTACATCAGTCTTTTAAGTAATGTTTTACCTGGCCTAGGATAGGAATAGTCTTCAATTTCTTGACTGCTAGGATTAAAAGTGTGCAATACTTCAACATCAGTTTCATCAACCTAAATTAATAACATTGATAATGATGTAGTAGTAGCAGTAATAATAATAATAATAATAATAAATAATAACAACAACAACCATGCTATAATAGTCTATCAATCTCACAAGCTCAAATCAAACTCATTTCAATTAAGTAGTCCTGACCTCTTCATAAAGGATCCTATATTTCCCAAAGTCTTTGCCAGAGGTTGGGTCCCACCAGTAACCAGTGTATCTGTCAAACTCTTCCTGAAGGATGAAACTAGACTGCCCAGCCATTACTTTCCTCTGAGGACGCAATGCTAAAAATAAAATATTAATATTAATAAGGATATAATTATTAATAATAATCTTTTTGGGTTTTTGTTTTCTTTGTGGAATTCCCTTTTTGTCTCTCTCTTTTGTCCTTCCTATTGCCTTTGTCTTCATAATAATAATAATAATAATAATAATAATAATAATAATAATAATAATAACAATACTAATAACAATACTAATAACAATAATAATGATGATTATGATGATGATGATGATGAGGAGGAGGAGGAGGAGGAAAATAGATAGGGTGAGATCCTACCTTTAGTATTAGTAATTTGAATTGGCTCGTTGCTGTACGTGGTCAGTAACCATAAGTCCCCTTCGTATGAACATGCCAGTATATCGCTATTCCCTGGACATAACTTGTAATCCAAAGCACCAGCAAGTGATGGGAAACTCTTAACCTGACGCAGGCATAGGTAGAAAAACAAATATAATATTAAGGCTGAGTTTACACAGCAAAGGGAGACCGCTGCGTTCCGATCGTTTCGTGCCAGTTTACAGTTTTAATGCTTCAGTTTACACAAATCGAAAGAAAATGTGATAAAATTCGATGAGATGTGTTACTGTGTAAACCCAGCCTAAGATAGTGCTTAGAGAAATATGCATGGATGCAGATGGCTGGAAGTATACACAAAATGACAAATAAGAGGCTTAGGAAAATAATCATATATATTGCTACTTATAAATGCCCCCACTACCTGCTTGTCATCCTGACAAGAGAAGAGACTGCAGGCAGTCCCAGTGTTGACCAATATGGAGTCAATATCTGGGATGTATTTGTAATCAGTTATGCCAGAACCAGAGGCCCTCATTCTCTCTCTCAGTAGCTGCTCTGAGCGCGTCAAAGCGTGCCTGCCTTCAGGACTACACAACTAGAGAGAGGGAGAGAACAATATCATCTGTTTGTTATTTTCTGCTACCTTCTTCCTAGTAAGAGTGTCATCATCAGCACTCACAGAGAAAACATTGTTGCCAATATTTTCAACTGGGGCAAGGAAAATAACCTCTTTACCCTTTGATCTAAAGGAAAATTCCCGAGGCTTGTAGGAAAAGAACCTGCTGCATTCAAGTTTAGCCTCAGAGCAGGCCTGCAGGCAGGACTTGAAGCTGTCCTTTGATGCAGTAATCGAGGTAGTAATCCAGTTCAATGCAGCCATTAGAACCCAACAACTGATAACAAAACACGCCCCAATTAATATTTAACCTTTAATGATTCAAAATGGCGGATCCAGAGCTAACCAAAGTAAGTTATTCTTCACATCTTTTTATTTGTTTCTTTTCTTTAAAAGGCATTCTCTGAACATCATACGAAAATGATAGAAACAAATGCTAATGTGACCAGAATCCAGCAGCAGATAGAGGACCATAAATCAACAGCAAGGAGCTCACAACTGACAGAGAGAGTCATAGTATCTCTACCCGAAGGAACAAGACTATATGAGAGCATTGGAAGATTGTAAATACATTTTATTATTATTATTATTATTATACGTGTGTATGTTTGGAGTGTAATATCAGCCGCTTGGGGCTTTGAAATGCAATCTCATTACATTATGCAGTTTTACAATATAAATATTAATATGTATGTACATGTTATTATTATTATTATTATTATTATTATTATTATTGTTATGTTTTGTATGACCAGGTTTGTTCTTACAGCAGCTGCTGAGGTGAAGGAGCACATGAAAACCAACCAAGAGGAAGCACAGCAAAAGATTAAGCAATTAGAGGTATCAGATTAGCTCTATCTCTCTATGAAAAGGGGGGACGATAAATTTGAGTGACCCCTCATTAATAATTTGAAATGCCAAATTCTCTGTATTTAGATTAATATGCTACTCATCATGAAATCACAATCCTATAGTTGAAGAGATAGTGCTCATGCAGCTTTCTGCCAGTGGATTGTCAAGTTGCTCAAAAATTAGGCCTATAATTAGACTCTGTACATAGTACAGGGTATTTTGACAAAAATTACAAGTAGAGAATTCTTCATTATTATTACATTTTTTGATATGTGAACATGTTTTTATGTTGTGTAGAAGGTTTGAGCTGATTCTGATTAAAGTTGGATTTTTTACAATTTTTTTAAGTTGCTCAAAAATCCGGCCAAAGTTCCTGTACTATAGTACAGGGTAACGGGCCAAATTTCACGAAAAATGGCAAGGAAAGAATTTTTGATTTTTATAATTTTTTCTGATACATATACATATTCTTATGCTGTGTATCAAGTTTGAGCTGATTCTGATCAAAGTTAGATTTTTTATGAATTTTAAAAGTTGCTCCAAATGCCATGTACTGTATTGTAGTGCTTGTCAGCTCATGAAGCTCATGCTGTTTAGCTCACTTAGCATGCTTTGTGGAAAGCCCTGCACTAGTATACTAAACAATAATGTCCTTTCTTATAGAAAGAGAAGCAGACGTGGGAGACTAACTTGAAGCAGTCAGAAGCAAGCATCAGGGAGCTTGTGTCTCAGAAAAGAAAATAATTCTTCAAGACAAAAATAACAAATATAATAATAATAATAATAATAATAATAATAATAATAATTACAAGGATGAAATGAGATGACTATCATGTACAACTAGCAGTAAATGGAAATAATAATAATAATAATTAACAATGCCATTGTGCTCCTAGAAGAATTTCTTAGCCCTACTCTCCTGATTGTACTTGATAACAAAGAAAGCAATGAAAGTAGCCGATTGTATCAAAATAATGAAAATGAACAGTCCGGCCGAGAGACAGGACTGTGGGGCTACTTCAGGACATGGACTTGAGCGAATCTCCTGTATAAAATAAAACTTGTTCAATGGAGGGGGAGAGAGTTACCTGTTGAATGTTCTCTTGGGCTGTCTCGATCGTTTTCTTCAAGTCTTTAATGCTTTCTCTCAGCTCATAAAAAGGTTGCAGCTGTTCACTAGCAGTTAATCCCCCTCCTCCTCCTCCACTAGTAATATGAGTCCTAAGACAAGAAAGTAATGTTTTTTAAAGCTCTTTCTCTCACTTTAGTTCGTTTATGTGATGGCTCAATCGTCCTTCTAATGCAGTCATCTTGTCATCAGTGATTCCAATGTTAGCAGCACCACCAGTGCTGGTTGATCTTACTAAGGATAGATCGTTCACCTTAGAAATGAGTATTCTAATATCATTAATAGAAAGAGAGAAACAAGAAAAAAAATGAAAGATGATAGGTACTACAATAAATTTAAATACTGTTATATTACTACACTTGTACCATGTAACCTTTACTATTACTATTTTCATAACAATTACACTATGTCTGATAAAGGAGAAAGATGATGATAATATTCCCACATACTTAAGGTCACGCGATGCCCCCGATTGCAAGTCGTAAATCATTCTAACATTTTCCTCGAGATTAAGTCGAATTTGCCAATCTTCCTGAGTCCTAGTGGGTAGTGTACTGAGAGAGAAAGAGAGATGATGTTAATAACAGCATAATAATAGCTACGCCTACTCTTGTCGTTTGCCCTCAAAATCTTCGGAGAATTTAACATATTGTTGTAATCGTTCAGCATGAGTTTTATCAATTTCCTCCATCTAATAAATAGTAAAAAAGTACATTCATAAAAGACATAATTATGCCAATGTATATTCATAGCACAACAAGCATTATGATTACTGCATGTCAACAACATAATTATGTACACGTAAACTCTGAGAGAGAGAGAGAGTGTGTGTGTGTGTATACATACCCTTTCCTGTTCCTGTATAGTAATACTGTGAACAACAAATGACATAACATCATGATCATCTACACAAGGGAGAGAGAGAGGGGGGAGAGAGAGAGAGGGGGGGAGGTGGGTGAGTTACAAACAATGCTAGCTGTGACATAGTTTAACCTGATAATCCACCAGTGGCTGCTGATATACCGAAATAGCCAGTGGCAGGTAGATATACTCCTTCATTTCTCAAACAAAGGTTATAATGGTCAGACTTATTGTCAGAGGCATCTTGAAACCAAACCTGGAGGGACACAACGAGAGGTGGGTGATGGAGAGAGAGAGAAGGGACATCGACTCACTTCTAGAGTTTTCTTAACATAAAAGACTTTCATTTTGGTTGGATATCGCTGGTTACGAACTTGTCTTAAGCAAAAGCTTAGCTCTTGGTTAGACCCATCACTAGAAAGAGAGAAAGGAAAAATAAAAAATACACAGAATTATACACATACACGTGACTATAATGCATTATTATTATTATTATTATTACTATTATTAATATTATTATTATTATACTGGATACATTATCTTACGTTCCGTGATTATAATCAAGTGTTTTATTACTGACATAGAGAGATACCTTTGGACTGTCACCCTAAAATAAATAATGAAAGAATAATAATCAATAATAATGATAATAAAAATGCGTGCTAAGAAGAAAGAACTGTGCAGTAGAATAGATGAAGATAGTTTAGGTTAGGATTGACCTGTTGATCATTGTCAAAGGTATCAATGACAATACCCATCCCATGAAAAGCAGGTGAGCTTCCAAACATGTTACCTCCATCGACATACCTCTCCGTTGTAAACCAAAACACCTGCAAGGACATTGAAGGGTAACACAATAAATATAAGATTACTATACTCCACTGTTTCAAATACAACTGCACAATGATAATTAGATCTAGGAGCAACCCACCATTCCATCAGCTCCATAAGTGTTCCTTCCAGCGATGCTGAATGTAGTATCAATCGTCCAGTGCTGGCCCTCAAACATGTATTTGTTCCATGCCCAGCCTTTCCTGTCCTGGATCGACGGACACACCCTTACTTGCTCATCGGTTGGTAAAGCATCTAGAGTACAATATGAAGCAAATGAAGTAGGTGGCATATAAATGATGCTCTAGTTAAGAAATCATTTACTGTTTTTATAGTTACAGCTAATTATAGGCAGCTATGTGGACTATGTGCAGTTATGTGTATTGAAATGTGGATCCATGTGAAAATTGACAATTTTTCACATGCTGCACAGATCTTCTGTTGCTCAAGAAAATAACAAAGACAGATGTAATAATTATTATGATAATATGAATTAGTTCCGGTAATATGAAAGGGGAGTGATGATAATGCAATAATAACTCCATAATAGGCTACCCAAATGAAATTTGCATTCGTTATAATAATAATATTATGCTAGATATACATGCATATCTATCTTAAAGGACACCAGATTTTAAATATTAATTTTTCTGTAGGTCAATAAATTAACCCCATGTCCCATAATTGGCATCACATAAAAAATAATCCCACCTCCTCCATGGTCCCAGAATGGTATCTGTCCTTTAGCATTTACTATCATTGGTGGCTTGAAGCTATGTTTGAACATGAACTTTTGCTTTGATCTCTTCAGTAGCTCGAAATCTCTCTCACCTCTCACCATCAGACAAGAGAGGAAGAATATTAATAGTAAAATTGATAAATTTCTAAAAGATCTGAGAGCCATTCTATTCACTGGTGGCGAGCCCCGTTGTCTGCTCACAAAAGAAAAATCGTGAGTGTCCTCGCGCTCTTTAATTAGAACAAGTTGAGAACCACTCCTACACCTACCACGCCTAGCGCCTTTTTGTTTACCTAAATTACTAATGATTTGCACTTTGTTAAACACGTTAACCTCAAGAAAAAAGCAACTATAGACATGGTTTGAATAGATTTAAAACCAAGCAGCAAAAATCAGGAAGGACCCACTATGTACTACTCCCTACTAACATTATTAAATTTCCGGATCTTGCCGCGCCTTCTTGCGACCACTCCCATTAATTAACTCGCAGCTCATTGCGAGATCTTTGGCACCTCGACCGCATTGATTATCATAGCGGAGATAGAAGAGGCTACCCCACTCACAAAGAGGACTTCTCTCATAACTGGCTACACTAGAGCTCTCCTATCCTTCTTTGCAATGCCTACAGAGAAATCAGAGTCTCAGGCTGGCCCGGAGGAGGGTGGGCACACGAAAAAGAGCCGCTTTCCCCAGTTTGCTAAGCGCAAGCCAAAAGTGGATGAAGTAGAGAAAAAGGTAAGCTAGATCAGTACTATACAGGTCCTCTTGGTGGTGAAGCAACGTCCTCTTTCTTATGATGCATTAGAAAAGATATCTTTTGAAAGGAGCAGATTGCTCAGGGGCTTGTATTTGATACCTGCCATTTGTACACAAAAATATTGACTCACTCTCATTGCTGTAGTCCCAATCTTTTCCATTCCAATGTTGTAACTCTTTAATTACATGTGTGCAGTATGGTGTGGGTTTCTCATAATTGCCCATCTCCATATACAATGAACTGATCAATCCTCCACATTATTGTTAATGATAGTAGCGGGCTTATGCCCTCTTCTCCTACAAACAGAGAATGCTCATATCATGTATTACTGATATTCCTCTCTCTCACTGTCCTTCACTGGTACACATGATTCCTTTTGGTGGTGTCTTTTAAAATGCTAACCCTCTAGTAATCATAATTAATAATAATTATATGCCAAACTAGCATAATTGACAAGTATGCAACTATTTTCCTTTGCTGCCCTATTGGGCAGTCATTCTATATCGGTTTACCAAGTTTCCTTGTAAACTATATCGCAATCCTTTCGTCGAATGCAATCAATAATAGTATATCATTTTACCAATATTAATACTCTTTCTTATCTCTTTTCTCTATCTTTCTCTCTCTTTCTCTTGTATGGCTCACAGAAGCAAGTTCAAGATTACATTGCTTGGGTGAATAATTATCTCAGAAAGCGACCTCGGGCAAACCTCATAACTGACTTACGTAGTGGAATGCAGGATGGCATAACACTAATCAACTTGGTCGAAATTGCAGGTCTGTCATGATTCCCTTCCTTCATTTTTCTTTAGTATTATATATATATATGTAATGTTACTGTAATCTTTCTTTTACAGCAAATTCCGAGATCCCGTTTGTGGACCGTAACCCTCTCTCTGCCTCCGCTCGACGTAGCAACATAGAAAAAGCGATTGCTTTTCTTAATAGCGACGGGGCCAACCTTGGGACAGATTCGACGAAAGGTAAAGTATACATCCGTTTAAAGGTACACACAGACAGAGGAGCCATTACCTCAAACGCACACACTCTCAAACGATAAAACTAACAGCCGGTATCATCAAAGAGACCCGTGTGTGTGTGTGTGTTGATGTGTGTGGGTGTTTGTGGCGTGTGCCCTATATATCGGTAAACTCCAGGTATATATGATACACTTCTAGCCACCACTATATAACCAATTTATGAACATCTCATTGACCATTGGTGTCAACACTCGACACTACTACCCATAGAATATAATTACAATCTGTGATATCATACTGAACTTCCCCAGCTGCATGCAGTGGTACAACCAATCATGTAGCACATAGTATATAATGAGCAATTAGGACCTAGCTCTGTTTACTACTCCATTTTTATTTAGATATTATAGATGGAAGCATGAAAGGTGTCATGCGTGTTATCCTCGCCATTGCCGAAAAGTATAATCCTCGATCGGTCCGCCCTGTACCAAAGACAGGGGCTCCTCCACAGCTAGTGAGTGGAGGAGGAGGAGGAGGAGGAGGGCCGGGTTATACTCAGGATCATCCTCATTATGTGAGTCCTCAGACTATTCATCCAACAGATATTCATCATTCGCCGAGAGCAACCTCTCCTTTAACGAGTACATTTATGACTGGAGGAGGAGGAGGAGGAGTGGCAGGGATTAATACACTCCCTCAACAGGTAGACCTACCCTCTCTCTCTCTCTCTCTTTTTCTCTCTTTCTCTCTTAATTGTTGGTTACACTCTGTTCTTCTTAATTATTGTATTTTGTATGGTAGAGTGGTTTAGTATGTGTGTATGGCTTGTCTGTGTGTAGTTTATTATTAGTATATCCTATTACATGGTCTAATTGTCCAGAGAGAGAGAGTGGGGGGAGAGAGAACTGTATTAGTAGCTAGGTGATACAGTAATTGTTTTCTTAACTAGCTTTCCTCCTATCAAATTAGAATACATCCTGACATTATTAAATACACACGCACATATACATACACCTATACTATTATACATGTAACGGTTTCATTGCTTTGAGGCAATAGGCCAGAAATGATCATTATTTATTATGACTGACATTTCAATTAACTGACTACTACTCTACTATGTCCCTATTACATGATTATAAATGTTTGTTTACAGGGTGGGGCCCTCTCACAGAGTTACAATACCCCCCAGCCTTTTCATCCGTCTCAACCTGTCGCTCTCTCTCAGTCTCAAGGACTAGGCCCTCACCCACCGACAAGCAGCTACTCTCTCTCTCAGCCAACTCAGGCTCCTCCTGATGGAATATACTCAACTCCCATTGACTCTCTCCCACAGCACGTCACGCAGCACATTACCAGATTTGTACCGAGAAACAGAGTATTGGTGCCAAGACCTAATCGCACTATGACTAATACTAGCAGTAAGTTAACCATGCATCCATGAATTCGGGCCCCTGATATCATTAATGTTATACCAGCTATATGCCTATTCAATATACTTTATGTATGTAGGAAACATATAATTTTTAATAGAAGAGCATTTTTTATTTTTAATGGCTCACTACTGGTAATCTCTGTATTGTTTAGTTCAAAATCACAAGCCGCCTGTTTTGTTGCCTCTCCCTAATGATCCTCCTCCTCCTCTCCCTCCTCCTCCAATTCGTAATGAAGAGAACAGAGAGAACAGAGATCCTAAGCAATCTAAGACAGAGCCTTCTGAAGAAGTTGTCTTATCGGCTGAGTTTCAAAACGAGATTGGTGGGATCGTAAACCAGTTGAGCGAGTTCAAGACGGAGCTGCTGAAATTACACGGTGTGGTAAGTCAATTAGTACGCATGATGTTGCTAATTGTTGCTTAATGATGAGTCATGCTGCGTGATTATAATATTATTTGTAGCAATTGAAATTTTAATTTATTAAATACGCTTCGATCTGCTTTACGTTTTATATAGCTACTTGATAATATTAATGGAGGAGTGAGCGATGCTGATCAAGAGGCTTCTGAGCTGAATGTGAAGCTACCACTGGAACTAGCTAACATACAGATCAGTGAGAAGGACAGGGAGATAGAGGAGCTCTGCGAGAAGCTTAAAAATCTAGAAGAACAGTCAAAGAAGGTACATCATATAATTATCGATGGTATATAAATTCTCACCACATGTCACATGTATAATAGTACAACACATTTGGTATAGACAGCAATTAATAAGTGAAGTGTTAATAATATGAGAGACACTTCATAATGCATGCTATTATGTGGACGAACTGATGAAGTATTAATCATGATAATTATATTCTCTTATAACTGCACAGGTCGATAGTGAATGTGATACATTAAGGAACATGGTGATGGAGAGGAACCAGTTTATAACGAGTATGAAGAGCGAGATCTATCGTAAAGAGTATCGGAATGACACGGAGAGAGTCGATTTACAGACTCAACTTCACCACAAAGAGAAAACAGCCAAAGTGTTAGAGGTAATGCCCCGCTGAGGATAAGAAAAGAAAGCAAAATAAACCCCACTCGCTTTGATGTGTCACGTTATCGGTACTTTAAAAGCCGGCTTCAGTTTTAATGTTTAGCGTTGGGTCTTGTAATACCAATAACACCGGAAGAAGCTTTGATACGTAACCACACATGCCCCCTCCCTCCGTCTGCCTGGCATTCCCAGTAATGGGGGCAGCGTAGGAGGAAATCCCATTGGCATTCTCCTGCAATTCGATATTCATTTTCAGTTAGTCACTATTAGTACCAAACATGGATCAAAAGAATATTTGCAGCCTTTTAAGTTGTACCTTACACTTGCTGAATTGGCTGTATGCTACCTACCACACAAACCCATGGATAATGCATTTACATACACACCCTATACTAATAATAAGTGTCCACTTTTGATTGCATTTATTGTAGAACTTGTAAAAACCATGAGCCCATGGACTTCTGGTAAACGTTAAAGCCAACCAAAAACCATCCTTTCATTTTTATCTTGTTATTATGTGCTTGTTTCTGAAATAGGGTGAAGTAAGTCTACTAAAGGCGAGCCTCGAGGGTAAAGACCGTGAAGTCACAGACATGAGAGAAAAGATCCGACAACACGAATCGATAGAGCTAGAGCTAAGAGAAGAGCTGGACAGAGCAAAGGGAGAGTTGTTGAGACTAGCCAGCAACGAGGAGAGTCTTCACATTAAATTGAGCAGCAGAGACAAGCGGATAACAACCCTTGAAGAAAGACTCGAGGAAGGAGGAGGAGGAGGAGGAAAGAGATTCGACACAAGTCTTATAACTGATGAGACCGACTCTATTCGACGTAAACTAGAGATACTCAAAGGATCCTTAGACCAACAGCAACTAGGACTACTGGACAACTTAGAGAAGGTGATTAGATATAAAATTTTAGTGTTGATTATAATTATTCCATTGTATTTTAGAGTATATCGGAATTGTATGCGAAATTAAATAGCACTGACTCTAGAAGTTTCTCACCTAGTAGAAGGCCAAGACGCTATGTGAGTTGAATATTACACAATTTTACATTTTTAAATACAACTTGCTTCAATATTTCAATATGCTTGCTTGTCAAATCAGTTCCTTTGCACAGCTACAAATATCAGTACTTTATATTGTATGTATTCAATGTTACACTGTGGCAATGATTTGTTGAGTGAGCATATACTTTTGTCATTAATCATAGAGTGTAATGTTTATTTATTTTAACTGTTAATAGGTATCAGAGGTCACTGCATGGTTCATTTTTATTAAACATAAACTACTAAATTCTTGTTCACTCACAAAATTCACGCATGCTAAGCTGCTCATCCTCAGGATTTTGCATGCCATGTGCTTGTTATTTTAACATGTGTTGATTTGTTGATGCTTAGAAATGTCATTCACTTACGTGTGTGTCCTTTACAGATTATTTGCAGAAATATGCATGCACAATTGTATGTAACTGATCAAAGCTTAGTGGTATTTTGCTTTCTCTCCTCCTCCTCTTTTACTTTTGCTTCCTCTCTCACCCTCTCTTTCTCCCCCCTCTTTCTCTCCCTCTCTCTCTTTTTTTCTTCTTCATCTCCACAGCATGAAGAGAGAAGAGAAGAAAAGAGACGTAGACACAAAGCCAGCAAGGAGGAGACAGCTGTCTATCACACTATTGCTAATCCTTCCAATGACTGGACTAAAGTATTCTATTACATGACTGGAGACAAGACAGAAACCCCATATGTAACTACAGTTCCCAGAAAGTGAGTATACCTAGCAGACTTGGGCGGTTCCAATCAAAACTTGATTTTTGTGATTTTTAAAATTTGCTACAAAATCAGGTTTAGGCCAAACTTTGCCAAGAATGACTAAATGAGAATTCTCAATTTTTATAAATTTTTTCTGATGCATTTACATGTTCTTATGTTGTGTAGAAAGTCTGAGTTGATTCCGATCAAAATATTTTTTAATGAATTTTTAAAGTTGCTCCAAAATTAGATCCTAGATTGTACAAGGTCCTCTGCCAAATTTTGTCAAAAATGGCTAGGAAAGAATTTTTTGGTTAAATAAATATTTAAAAAATAAATTAGGCTTTTGTGGTCGTAATATTTTTTAACACCATGGGTAAACAATTTTACTGCATGTTATTCAAACTTTATTATTATGTGATAATTGCTTGGCAGATCAAATGAGGTTCGTTTAAAAGACTTCAAAGCTGTTTTTGATCGACAAGGCTCGTACAGGTTAGACTTTTCCCTTCTCTCCCCACATCCTCCTCCTTTAGCTTTGACCTGAACCACCTCTCCCTTTTCTGTCTCTTTGTAGATTTTATTTCAAGACACAGGATCCTGATTGTGGGGTAGTAAGAGAAGAAGTAAGCATAGTTATGTAATAGCTGTAACTTGATCCTTCCTCTCTCTCTCTTCCCCTCCTTCTTTCTTTGCTCTTTCTATTTCAGATTGTTTCTGAGGACCAGCTGCTGCCTGACTGGAATGGCAAAATAATGGTCTGGGTTAGCGAAAAGGCACACCACAGATAATCATCATTGTGACAATGCATATACTATTAATAATAATGAATTAATATTAATTATAATTATCATCATTATAATGGCATCAATCTTATTGTATTTTAGTACGTCAACATTATTTTAATTTTTTTTGTTTTGTTCTTTTTTCATTTTCTCTCAATGCATGAAAATGTACATTTTTAAAAAAATCATAAAAATTCTCAATTATATTGGTAGTATTGCATACACTAATAACATGCTGTGGTTTCTTTTAACAATTGCACAATTGTAATTGTAATTTGATCCTACCTCTCCCTCAATTCTTGTTCCATATTGAATTATTAACAAGTGGAGAAAACAGTATTTTAGAGTCAGCCAAAATATTGACGCAATAAAAAATTAAACAAGTTCAATAAAGAGCTTTTAATTTTAATTCTATTTTGAAAATCACATAAATTTTGGCACATAATACATAATTATTAATAGTGATTATTAATAGCAGTTAATGAGTTATTTCTTGCATTATAAATGTAACAGTCTTATTGAGATTTCTGTTGACCGAATTGACTATAAAATGTTGGCTGGCATTGACGAGATTCACCAGTCTGCTGGTTAAAGCTTCGGCAAACTTTAATGGGAGGAAAGTAAAGATGGAGAGAGACAGCAGTGTCAGCATGGCTTGGGTTTTCAACACGATGGAGACCAATATCATCTATAGGGGAGAAAAAAGGGAATAAATGGGGGGATAAGGAAAAAGGCATAAGGTGAGAATGGTAATAAAAGATACTCAATAATGATAAATATATATATTATGTACGTGTAAAATAATTACAATAAATATGTAAAATTTTGTTTTTTTTTACCATTAATGTGAGCAACCTCATCCTTAGCGTAGTCACGATATTCTTTAACTGTCATTTCAGACTGTCCCTCTCTCTTAGGCATTTGAAAGAGAGTCTCTCTAAGTTTCCCACTCATTATCTTCATTACACACTGAGAGCCAGAATGATCATGTATACAGCTGTAATAATAATAAAATAATCTGATTTAGAATTTTTTAATGAATTTTTTAAGTTGCTCAAAAATCGGGCCAAAGTCCCTGTACTATAGTACATGGTCTTGGGCCAAATTTTGTGAAAAATTGCAAGGAGAGAATTTGCCATTTTTATAATTTTTCCTGATGCATATATATGTCCTTATGTTGTGTAGAAAGTTTGAGCTGGTTCCGATCAAGTTTAGATTTTTTATGAATTTTTAAAGTTGCTCAAAAATCGAGCCAAAGACCCTGTACTATAGTACAGGGTCTCGGACCAAATTTCACCAAAAATGGCGAGTGAAAAATTCGCCATTTTTATAACTTTTTCTGATACACATACATGTACTTATATTGTGTAGAAAATTTGAGCTGATTCTGATCAAAATTGGATTTTTTATGAATTTTTAAAGTTACTCCAAAAGCCATGCAGTGCTTCTCAGCTTATGAAGTGTGTTTTGTTTTTTAGCTCACTTAGCAGCTACTTAGCATATATTCATGATGACGTAAATAATGAAAAACAAAATAGAAAGAATGAACCATTGTATGTGAACATGAGAGAATGAATCAAGAAAATGATCAGTCTCTTCCTCTCTTTCCCTCCCTCCCTCTCTCTTTGTACCTTCCCTGTCCTTCACCCCAGCATATCAAAATAAGATTATATCTGTCATTTCCAGTATCAACCAGATTACGAGTGTACCTATTATACATACCATTATAATAATTGCAATAATTTTGTATCATTCTCACTTATGTGGGTCAAATACGGCATAATCCCTCCAGTTTTCTTCATTGGAGGTGTAAGAATTGAGGAGCTTGATCATATCATCAGCTATGACGTCTTCTCTACATTGGGAGCGTATCTCGTCCAACAAAGACCTCCAAGACAGAGAATTACCACTATCAGACATTGTCCTTTTTAGTAAACAATGATCACGTGAGACAATAAGCCTGAATTAGGGCGTGACCGGGCGGTCACAGTTCAATGACGTAAAATTCGTCATGTTACATATTTAACTATCTAGCTTGAACTGCGCATGCGCAATAAGTTTTGCCCTTATAAGGATATCACCAGGCGATCGATTGGGTCTTCTTTTTTGCAGGCAAAAATAAAGGGATAATGGCTTTCAAACAGCGTCACTCAAAATTCAAACATGTCAAGGGGGAACCGTTCAAGAAGGACAACTGCTATGATAACGTCAAGATATCCAAGAGCCCTTGGGACTCCAACAAGTCCGACGTCAATGGGAAGTTTTTAGCTGTTGTGCTCGAGAGCCAGGGAGGTGGTGCTTTTACAGTTTTGCCTCTTAGTCAGGTGAGGAGAGACTAATATTTGTCTTGTGATACACGAGGAATGGGTTTTATTGTAATGTGTTTGAGTGGGATGACCTATTACACCAAGGGCTTGGTTTGGGAATGTACACTTGACTCCCCATTTCTGGCTGACCACTCTCATTGTTGGCTCATAGACCTTGTTAACACCAATTAATGTTTACTATTCACTGCTTTTCTGCCTGTCAGCATCATCGGGGCAAGAAATGTTACGAAGGGACAATCGAAATTTATTTCTAAGCTTTTGTACATGTACTTTCAGTTTCCTGTTGATGTCTCTCTTATTACTTTGATAATACTTAACCAATTTATACTTTTTTTGGGCATTCACTATTAGTTTAAATCCTCCCACATTTTCATGCATCTGATAAGGAATGCTGGTCGCATTTTAACATTATAAGTGATCTAATGATGCTTTTAGTCCATTGCCTCTCTTCCATTGTTGTCCCTACATATAAACACGAGCTTTTCCTACATTTCCTCCTTAATGTCATGGGAATTCTGCAAGTTTTTATAGTTAATTCCTGTTTTCCCATCTTGTTTGTATGAACATTAGCTACAGATGATGCTAAAGAATGGAATACATTCACGTACAAAATACATAATGTGTGTGTGTGTGCATATATGTTTTATTATAATTATACATAATTCTTAACTTTGTTTTTTTATCTTCGTCTCCACTCCCTTTCTCCATTTCCTTTGATATTTGTTGTTTTTATATTCCCTCTACAAACTGCATTTTTGGTTTTGTCAACTTTGTATGCATATCTGACCGTGTGATTTGTACACATGCAGAGTTATGGATTGCATGCCAGGAAGTGTGTGTGGTTTCGGGTCAATTAGTGTAAATAGTGTATGGTAGTGGTATTCTCGCACTGATGGTTTGTAGGTGTGTATGATGTGTGAAATGCATAAGTACAAGTAATTATGTTCTCTCTTGGTCCGTTAGCCACTTCTAGATTATAAGTTTATTGTCCTCAAGGATCCTCTATGATATTTTTTCTTTACCCCTGTTAGAGTCTTTGTGAATCATGATTTTGCTGCTTTTGTCATTAAAAACGGGTTATTTGCTTGCCATTTTTTTTTCACTAAACATTGAAACTTGTTTTCCAGCTAGTATGAAATTTAAAATTTATGTTGACAATTTGAGCTTAATAGCACTTTGTATCTTTTTTTGCTAGACTGGGCGAGTGGACATCAATCATCCAAAGATTTCTGGCCATAAGAGTCCAATTTTAGATTTAGCTTTTAATCCTTTCAATGAAAATGAGATTGCCAGTGCCAGTGAAGACTGTACGGTGAAGATTTGGGAGATACCGGATGGAGGCCTTACAAGCAGCATCAATGAATGCAAAAAGGTGAGTAAAGGGCTTGCTTTTAATGCTACATGTTAATATGTAAATAGAACCAGCATAATGATAATAGTCATTAATAAGTATCATTAAAAATGTCTTTTAGGATTTAGAAGGACATCAGCGCAAAGTTGGAGCTCTTGCTTGGCATCCAACGGCTGAAAATGTCCTAGCTTCAGGCGGAGCAGATGGTGTTATTTTTATATGGAATACAGAAACTGGAGAGCCTATGTTTGTGCTTGATGACATGCATCCTGACCTCATTTATTGTATTGCTTGGAATTATAACGGCTCACTCCTTGCTTCATCTTGTAAAGATAAGAATGTCCGAGTGATAGATCCAAGGAAAGGAACCGTTATAAGTGTGAGTGAAATTGTTAGCATTGATAGATTGTGTATCTGTCATTAACAGGAAGGTCAATGTCATGCAGGAGCAAAGCCAACTCGTGTTACCTTTTGCGGTACTTATAATTTTGTTGCAACTTGTGGCTTTAGCAGGAGCAATGAGAGACAGTTTGGAATCTATAGACAGGTATTAAATTATCAATAATAATGTCGTACATGTCTACTATGTATCATGATATTGGCAGGATGGGCATCTTTTGAATACTTGTACATTGTTTCTCTGCTTTCTTTTAGGAGAATCTCTCTTCTTCTCTTGCTACTGAAACCCTTGACAATGGCAGCGGAACCATATTCTCCTTTTTTGATGAAGACACAAAAATGGTCTACTTCATAGGAAAGGTGTGTAATGTTAAATGTGCACAACACATGCTGACTGTTCATACATGCATTTCATTTCTAGGGTGATGGACAGATGCGTTACTACGAGATACTTGATGAGTCCCCATATGTACAGCAATTGAGCATGTATCAACATTCATTACCACAGATTGGTGTTTGTTCAATGCCCAAGCGCTTTCTTGATCACAAGGCCTGTGAGGTGATGCGTTTTTTCAAACTTCACAATAAGGGAATGGTGGAGCCTATTCAAATGATTGTCCCAAGAAAGGTACACTGAGAGCAGTGTAGCATTATTGTTGTATTTTAATTGCCACTTGATAATTTTATTGCTATATATTCTGTTCCTAATAGTCTGGGATGTTTCAGGAAGACATATTCCCACCGTGTTATGCTGGGTCTCCAGCAATGAGTGCTGATGAGTGGCAGTCTGGAACTAACAAGCCACCAGTTCTGGTCACTATTACTAAAGATGGCCTGGGAGGTGAGACTTCTGGAAAGAAAATTGCTTCGGTGGTAAGCCTGTTATTATTATTATTACTATTATTAGTATTATTATGTTGTTGTTGTTGTTTAATCTTTGTTGTGATAATTATTATGATGTGTGACTCTTCAACCTTTTATCTGACAGAGTGCCTCTGGTAAATTGAGCAAGCAGTCATCTCACTCTTCAACCTCTAGTGGGCGTGGTCGCACTCCAGAGAGGGAGTCCTCTCCTTCACCTGCTGTCATCACTGGAACTGTAAGATTATTAATTAACACTAATAATTTTTAATTATTAAGATTACTAGGACAACTCATTTCTATTGCTATTTTTAAATATTGTGTATTTGTGTGTGTGTGGATAGTTTTAAATGAATTGGGCTCTAAAGTATTTTTATTTTAGGCCGAAGCTGACGAAGAGAACAGAAGATTGCGCTCCAAAGTTCATGATCTTGAGAGCGAGAACAAAGAATTAAGAGCAAAACTGAGGGAGAAGGAAGAATCTCTGAGTCAAATCAAGAAGATTCTTCAATAATGAGGAGGAAAGTCTCCTCCCTTCCTCTTACCTTCATCAGTTTTGAAATGTCATAGTGAACTTTTATTATTGTTATTATTATTATTATTGTTGTTATTATTATAGCTGCAAGGAACCTTTTAGAGGTTTTATTGAATTGGTGCATGCTGATGTGCTATCGGCATCACTTCTTAGTTTTGTATTGTATTTCATTGTAATTTAGGATGGCCATCTTAAACATGATGTGAAGTAGCTCATACTAGCAAATTGTTTTAATTTTAACGTGTACATTCATTGCTAAGCTACCCAGTAATGTTTCTTTCAATAAGAGTAACAACCAATATTACAATTGTGAGCAAAATTGTAGTAATATAATAATTCTCTTTTCAAGAAGTTTGCTGCTTCCTTGTGATATGAAAAACGTGTCTTTTTGCCCATGGAAGATTGAAGTTAGTCTTAAATCGTTCTGTCTCATCTATTGTTTCAGCTGTTTGCACATTAAATGAAGAAAAGAGTGCTTCAATGTCACCAGGAGGCATAGAGAATGGATGAGCATTACGAAGAGTCTTATCATACTCATAAGTAGTGAGAAGAATGCGCCCAGAAGGCTTCAACAAAGAATCAATCTTCTGTATATATTTTTCTCTGTCTTGTGGATTAATGGCCACCAGGGCGTTGCAATCCCAAACAGCATCAAAGCATTCGGCTGAGATCTTGAAGACATCGCCAACAAAGAATTTAATTTTGATTGCATCATCTGTGGCTTCATAAACAGAGAAGTCTTCTATGCTATCTAAAAAGAGATTGGTTAATTTTTTTGCTTGACAAGAGATATGCTTACGTTTTTTAAACGGGATATCATTTTCAGTGAAGAATTGCTGAGCAGATAAGTCGACGATATCAACACCTACTACTGTGTGTCCTTCCTCGGCTAACCACTTCATGTCTAGAGTCTTGCCACAGAGAGGCACAAAAATAGAGCATTTACCTCCACCAGCTGTTAGGAAATCACAATGATTCTACATGTCATGATGATATATATAAGTTTAGACACTTTATTATACTGCCATAAAATACCTTCAGGATATTTTCAACATAGTCCCTGTGCCATCTAGTTCTCCCTTCTTCCCACCTTTTTTCCCAATACTCTGTGTCAGCATAGGCTTCAGTAGTCATTTTGATGCTGCAAAGGCCAAAGGAGCTCACTACTGACAACTGTCGAGACCACTTTTACTTGCAAAAGTTGCAAATTGCTGAGAAGATATGGGAGGAGCGAAAACACCCACAGTACAGCTACAGCAGCAGTATAATTCATTTTACTGGTATATAATCAACTATAATAGATCTATAGCTAATGCTACGAATGCTACTCACACTTGTTAAAAATTAATAAAAAAGAGAATAGATCTATAATATGTATTTAGTCAGAATTGTCTGCTTCAACTTCAGGTGGGTCAGAATAGAGGGACAACTTTTGCTTCCTCAGTACCTCTTCAATGGCGTCTTCCAGGTCCTTGTTAGTACCCAATATACCACGTATTACCTAACACAGAGCGAGAGTCCATTATATTCTACTATACACTGTCTCTTACTTGGGCCCCCCATTGGTAATATTCTTGAACACGGCTCTCAGTCCAGCCCTGGGGAGTAGCTCGGGACAGATCACGTAAATTATATAACTTGTCCGCAAGTTTTATAAGTTTGGCTTGCTTGCTCTTCCGCGGTGCATTGATGACCTGTGATATGTGTGCATGTGAAATAAAGGAATTAACATTGCTCATATATATATATATATATATCTACCTGTAGACGTTTTCTCTCAGCTTTTGGTAAGGATTTGTCGTCTGAGACCTCATCAACAATAGATCGCACTTCAGGTCCAAACTTCTCCTCTATCTCATCCAGTGTAGTGTCAGTGTCTTCAACTGTATCGTGGAGTATAGCTCCCTGCAATTATTAATGTCATAATTTTTACGTGCAGTGGTATAATGGTAAACCTCAAATTTGAATTTTACCTGAAGTGTAGCCAAGTCAGTGACTCCTCCTTCCTTCCAGAGCGAGTAGGCAACTCCAATGGGATGATTAATGTATGGAGTCTTGTCTTCGTCTTTCCTTCGTTGCTTTGAGTGTTTAATAGCAGCAAAGTTGATTGCTTCAAGAAGCTGCCCTAAAGGATAATCCGCCATTTTGGGCGTGACCCTGTTTTGGGCGTGGCTAACGTTTATTATCAATAAAATCATAGATATTAAATGAATTAAATGATTATTAATTCATTTACTCTATTATCTATGATAAAATGGCGGCGTTGGGGTCTTTGGTACGTCTTTTTGTTGCAGGTGGTGCTGGCTATTCCAGCGTTAAAGCAGGAGTCTGGAATGATGGGAGCGAAGTAGAAGTTCCTTATCTAAAATCTAAGAAGCAACTTGAAAACCAATTTGATCTTAAACTTCCTGTAAGCAGAATCATAATTAATCACAATGAACTAGACCTAGATTTAAAGTTGCTATTATTGTAGGAGGTAAAGCAATATATGTCATCTGTTCTCTCAAGCACTCACGAGTCCCAGACATTAAGTTCTGTTAGACACTCTTTCTATCAAGGATGGAATCGTTGTGTCTCTGCCTCCTTTCTCTTCCTCTCCGGGCAGTCGTCTCAAGGGAAGTTGGACTCTTTCAGTAAAAAGACTGTTTCGAAAGTGAAAGAATGGATCAATGCTAAATGAGATCTTGTTTGACTTCTTTTCGTTGTGTCATTATATCTATTAATTGATTTATATTTGTTATGCAAGCTTTATTCACTGAGCACTATTATTTCTTTCTCTCTCTCTGCTCCTTTAAGTTCATAAAGATAAAAGACATACAAGTTTGAAGTTTCAGTTTGTGACGTAACATTGCGTAATAAAAATTGCTAGGGGTGTGGCTAATTTTTGTGCTAGGCAACAGGGAAAGAAAAGGTGCCATGGAAGGTAGCATGGTCTTTGATAATGATAAACTTGTCCTTGAAATCCAGTCTGGTGGGGTTAGTACTATCTCATTTATATTTACCTTTTATTCTTTTTTAAAAGGAGTCTGAAGATGAAGCAATTGCTAAAGCAGAGGTATGATAATCTTAAATTATCTTTTAATTGAGAGCCATAATTATGTGTGTATAATATTTTTAAGCTAAAGGAGCTTTTCAATCAAGAGCTATGTGACGATTTGTTAGAAGACAGCGAGGAAGAAGAAGACTCCTCATTTTATTCTCCTCCTCCCCCTCCTCAAAGCAACGCTACTGCTTTAGGATATCAGTCTGTACTCCCAGTAGACGTCTTTAACGGAACCAGTCAAGCATACACTGAGGGAGACGATACCTTTAATGGAGTGACAGGCACACATTACAATCACTTGGGAAGATCACAGCTAGAGACACTTTATTATAGTAAATGTAATCAAATGAAGCAAATGGAAGAACAGATTAATGCATTTCAGGAAGAGACTGAGAAAAAGGTATTATTATTACTTACCTCTACATTGTAAATACTTGCTTATATGCATAATTACAGAAAAAAATTAAGACCCAATCCCTATTAATTAACACCATGATGCATTATGGTGTGCATGCATGATCAGTGTTGTTTATTTATAGTTGGGTACACTGCGGCACTTGAATAGACAGTTAGAGGCTGATAAATTGGCACTAATGGAGGAACTTGAGAGCCAGAGACACGTGGGTGATGAATTAAACAAGAAAGTAATAGAAAACAAAGACTTGTCGCAGAAGATGGAGCAGATGCAGAAAGAAAAAGATGAGCTCTTACTTCAGCTTGATTCTGCTCAGAAAACAATCCAGTCACTATCATTACAAGTTAGTTTTAGTATTTTTTGTTTCATATCATTGGTATATTTGTAGGTGACAGAGTTAAGCCAGACAGATTCAATACAGCGACTGCGTTTGAGCTATGAAGCGGCTTTTGAAGAGTTGAGGAAACAGCACGAAATAGAGTTGTCAAATTTAGCGTCCCATAATTCAGGAACCACATCATCTTCGCCAATACCTGAAGTACATGTACATGTTTTTAATGATTCATCTCTTTGTATGCAGGCAGCACCAATTAATGTCAAAAATTCAATAAGCAAAGAGGAATCTACATCTTCTGTTAGTTACTAGCCTTGCTCACCTTAATAGTGACTAGTTTTATGGTACATCCTTATTACACAGAATGGTAGTCTAGTTGAGAAGGAACATGTCACTGATGCTAATGGACACTCTAGTCAATTGGAAAAGGAGAGAAGGGAGTTGATAGCACAAGTGGAGGATTTGACAACACAGCTTCTCTTTCAGCAAGAGAGAGTTATGCAGGCTGAAGAATCTGTGCAACAACTGCAGGTATGCAAGGCAACCAGGATTGTTATGCATAAAAGATTATTGCTTGATTTTCAGTTAGTTTTAGACAATACCAAGGCAGAAAATGAAAAGGCTTGTAAAGACTATCGTAGTCATATTAACAGGCTTGAGGAGCAGCTTGACTGCCAGCAAGCAGTATCAGAGGCTAAGCTAAAAACGAGCTTAGAACAGTGAGTGAATTTTATTATTAGTTCTAGCAGCAAATCTCCAACTTGATTTTTTGCAGGTGCCGCCAAGCTTGCCTCAAGCTACATGAAGATTCTTCCAGAAGACTAAAGGAGGAGTTTTCAAATGAAAAGTCGAAAATTGAACACATCCATTTTGTTGATTTAGAGAAATTAAGGTACAGAGTGAGAGAGGAATGATCAAGGAGATGTGTAATTGGAATTATAATTATTATTTTAGGAAAGAGATAGGTACTCTCAAGTCCAGTCTATCCACAACACAACAGCAATTTGTTCAGGCTAGTCGTG
>NW_003546245.1:877861-887813 GCF_000090795.2 Amphimedon queenslandica | reverse complement strand
TTCACATGTAGATTGATTCTGCAATTGCTGCAGCTCGCAAGTTGTGGATCAGTGAACAGGATAAAAGAACAAATGAGCTCATTCAGTTATCCCTGAAGCAAGTCCAAGAGAAGCACTCGTCGACTCTTAAGAAGCTTGTTCAAGAGAAAGGTGAAGTTATACAGCTCCTGGACATTAGTAATCAAGAGAAATTGAAATTGGAGCAAGATTTTAAAAAGACAAAAGAGAAATTAAAGAAAGGTAGACCATAGTCGTTAATACTTTGCATATTATGCTTCTCTTCCTGGCTATTCTCCACAATGGTGTACTTTATTAAGTAATGAAGAGAGCAGATAAACTAGAGGGAGTATTGAAGAACTTTAAAGAAGCTTTGCCTTCTTTCCAAAAGGATCTAGTCGAACTGGTATGTATATCCTTTTTGAAATTTAAACTACTATGCTAATGTGTCTTTAATTGTAGATGGCTAGCACGTTATTGGCTCAGGAGAAATGGTACACACAGCATAACTGATATTATCCTATTATTATAAAAGTTTTATTAATCATCATCAAAACTACTTTCATAGTCACATGAGGTCACGTGGTTAAGATATACGGAGATAACCGGATAAGTAAAGGGTCACATTTCGATACGTGAGGCTATGCTCTCAAAGTTTGAATTGGAATTATTGAGGCCATGGGTTTCTGGAAGGGTCACCGCTCTCCTGGGAGGCTTCAATCCAACAGTAGTCAATACAGTGTTAGAATGTATCGCTAAGAGCCTCAACAGGCAAGCAACAACAGGTGATAACAACGTGTCTATGACGTTGTGTTCTATTTAATGCCCACTTTATTTATTTCTTAATAGAAAAGCTAAGAACCTACTTAGAGCATGAGACTGCTGGTTTTGTTGAGAATTTGTATCGTAAAGTTTTAGAAGTAAGTTATATATTTTCATGCACTGAAAATTATACTGAAATATTATTAGGTTAAATCGGCCAACATAGCCACAGGATCCAGCATACAAGGAATAAAGAGAGCATTTGAATCAGCAGAAGCAGCTGCAAATGCACCAGCAACAAAGAAAAGGTGTTCTACAGTATAGGCTATGCATGCTTTACCATACATTGCTTTATTTCTAGTCGATTTGGTCCAGCTGAGACTAAAGGTGGGAGTATGTCACATGCAGAGATTGAGGCAGTCCTTCAGTCGACCATCAAAGATATCGAGGAGAAAAGATCACAGACCAAATCCTTCCTACCTAAAGTATGTTGTGTATAGTCATATTGTCCAGTAATTATTTGCTATGCGTGTTATTGCAGTCTAGTGCAGCTGGTATATTGCCTACGCCTAAAGCTATTGCAATACCTGCCAGTCAGATACCTATAGTCAGCAGTGCAGTAGGTGAGTGATGCATGCAGCTCTGCTATATATTGTATTATAAATGTATAAAGTGATATTTCAACTGCGTTTGTAGAGAAGGCAAAGAGAGCTGCAGAACTGCAAGCAAAAATAAGCAGCACTTTAGCATCTAAACCAGGTCTACTGGCATCGGTGACTGAGAAGATGGCACTGTAAGAAACCATTTTATGAGAGAGAGGAGGAGAGAGAATGAACAAAAGGGAGAAATTGCATGCATGCATGTACACGTGTACATTTTTTAAAGGAATTTTTTATTGTAGGAACAAGCCAGTGCCTCTAGTGTTGGATTCTGAAGGTAAGTCGGATATACCAACTGCTACTAGAGCACCTACTCTAATGGTAAGTTTAATATTTATTATTATTATTTTTATCTTCCTCTGTCTCTCAAGGCTAATGTCAGAGCTCAGCAAAGAGCTCAGGTTAAGCAGATCAGTCGGGAACAGCCAAAGAGGGAGGAGCGGCCGGAGAGGAACCCCTACTTTGATCAGAGGGTAACACCACAAGTCGGAGGAAGAGGACGAAAGCAGTTCAAATTCAATGACCCTGGTGAGCCCTTCTTTCTCTTTTCTGTTCCTTTCTCCTTTATTACTACTGAGAGGATTCGTTATTATTTTTATTAGGCAAGTATGTCAAGTTAGGACAGACGATAAGGACTAAAGCTAAAATGGAGAAACTTCAGTCTGAGATTGCATCAAGTGCTCGTAAGACCGGAATATCATCAGCAACCAAACTAGCACTCATTGCACCAACCACTGAAGAGGTACAGTTATAATATCAAATTGCTCAAAAATCAGCCCAAAGACCATGTACTATAGTACAGGGATTTTGGCCAAATTTCGTCAAAAGTGAAAAAGAGAGAATTCTCCATTTTTATAATTTTTTCTGATGCATATACATGTTCTTATGTTATGTAGAAAGTTTGAGCTGATTTCGATCAAGTTTGGATTTTTTTATGAATTTTTAAAGTTGCTCCAAAATCGGGCCAAAGTCCCTGTACTATAGTACAGGGATTTTGGCCAAATTTCGTCAAAAATGAAAGGGAGAGAATTCTCCATTTTTATAATTTTTATTTGATGCATATACATGCTTTTATGTTATGTAGAAAGTTTGAGCTGATTCTGATCAAGTTTGGATTTTTTTATGAATTTTTAAAGTTGCTCCAAAATCGGGCCAAAGTCACTGTACTATAGTACAGGGATTTTGGCCAAATTTCGTCAAAAATGAAAAGGAGAGAATTCTCTGTTTTTATAATTTTTTCTGATACATGTACATGTTCTTATGTGGCATAGAAACTTTGAGCTCATTCTGATCAAGTTTGGATTTTTTACGAATTTTTAAACTTCCTCAAAAATCAGGCGAAAAAAATGACTATGAGAGAATCCTGCTGTATTAATGATACCCTTTCTCCCCTACACACACAACAACCTGATTATAGAGAGAAGATGATATACCACTTGTTGAATGGTGGGATGCCGACCTACTCCCCAGCAGGGCATATGAAGACTATGACAGAGTATTACCATTGGAACAGAAATACAAAGAAATCACAAACTTGATTGAACACCCACTACCAGTTGAACCAGCAGGTATTACAGCTAATTTATGAGATACAAAGCACATAACATTCATTCTGCACAAGAGCACTACTAGTAACCCCTATCCTTTTGTTATGTTCATGTAGGTCAACCGAATAAGCCGATACTGCCTCCTGTCATTTTGACTAAAAATGAACGCAAGAAGATACGCAAGCAGAGAAGGAGAGAGGCCGAGCTTGAAAAGCAAGAAAAGATACGATTTGGCTTTATGGACAAACCAGAACCAAAACGTAAGTGGACATTCTCCTCAAAAGAAAGATTTTTTTCTTGTACAGTATGTTGCATTGGGGTTGAATTTTCTTTGTTTTTTTTTTCCTGTAGTTCGTATATCAAATATGATGCGCGTATTAGCAACTGATGCTATACAAGATCCTACGAAGATCACTGCTCAAGTCAAGGCACAAATGGCCGAGAGACAAAGGTACTGTGCTCTAACGGAAACTGTCCTATCACACCACATTTGTGCCAACTTCTGCCTATTCAATTTTAGAATACATGAAGAAGCTAATGCTGCTCGAATGTTAACTCCTGAGCAGCGGCGAGCAAAGAAACTTCAAAAGATACAAGAGGACACGAGCACTGGCGTTCACATCACTGTCTATCGCATCAAAGACCTTTCAAATCATTCCAATAAATTCAAAGTGAGGAAGTGATTATGAGAAGTTTTGCTGGTAGTGATGCACTCTATTCTAGGTTGATATAAATGCCCAGCAGTATCATTTGACTGGGTGCGTGTTAGTGTATCCAAATGTTAATCTTGTGGTTGTGGAGGGAGGGCCGAAAGCACAGAAGAAATACAAGAAGCTGATGTTGCATAGGATTAAATGGAATCCAGAGAACATTGGAGATGGTTAGGAGAACCACTTATTATATCTTGCTACATGTATAACTCTTAATGTATAGATGATGAATCTGATAGTGAGAAGAATTCTAATGCTAACAGTTGTACTGTAGTCTGGGAGGTATGTACTTATTTAATGCATTAATAAAACGTGTGCATGTATGTACATACACTATTTTAGTAATGAGTGTGTTCATTATTTTTTAGGGTGTTAGGAGTACACGTCATTTCTATGACTGGAGGTTCAAGCAGTGCCCCAGTGAGACGATAGCTCGTGAGCATCTTAAGAAGCATGGAGCTGAACATTACTGGGACATGGCTCTCTCTTTGAGTATAGTTGACCAAGACAAAGAATAATCAAGAATACTAGCTACAGCTCTCAATTAACAGGCAGAACTTTCATTTTATTTTAATAAATAATATAATAATAAATAAATTGATTTCATGAATAATTATAATAATTAGTTCTTTTTCTCTCTATAACAATAATATTATCATTGACTAGTGACTATTGGCTATTTTGCATATCTCTTTGTCCATAGAACTGCAGTTCTGTCGTGTTCAGATCTTTGAGTGAGGAACTGTTTTGCTATGCTTCCTACCAGAGGATCACCTGTTGGTTATGAATATAATAGACAAATCTTTTTAGCACTAAACTCAAACATGCAACTTTCTATTGCACATGTAAGTGAACCATAATAATTATTACAGTATTTCATGTATTTTTTAATAGCTCAAGCTGGTGGGTGTCCATCAAGCCACTGAAGATAGATATTATGCTACTGAATGACTTTACATCAGTATAGGCTAGGGTGCAGTAAAAGAGGATAGGTGACACAGTATCACTGCATAGTGCAGTACTGCGGCTTACGTGGGTTGCAGTCTTGAAGTAGACATGTTATAGAAAGTAATAGTTTGCCAACACTCAGTGCTGGAGTCCATTTATCTTGCAGTATATCGAGACACACCAGTCCCTGACTGTTGATGTTACAGTGATATATTCTTGTCTTAAACATAACCTGTGGAGAGTTGCGATATAAAATGTTAAAATTCATCAAAGTGACACTTCAATCAACTGTCACTTTGATGAATTTTAACATTTATTTTGAATTGAACTATAGACTATAATGGGATGGGGACACTACTGTTTGCATTTTTGGTGTTTGTAGCTGATAGTAGTAGACTAGACCAAGTGTTGGTTTAGTAGAAATGTGATGCTAGTAATGTGGAATTGATAGGAGGAAGGAGAGAGGAATCATGCGAATGAGATAATGGGGAAATCAAGTATAAAAATACCCAATTATAATACTTGCATTATAGTACTAATAATATGTGCATTAGTATGAATATACACCTGCACACTTTCAAGTATGCGCATCGCAAGACGTGATAAATAAAATTACTGACACCATTAATTGATTATCCTGCCCACACACAACTCACTACCTTTGGAGGCTTGAAAGGATAATCAGAAGAGAATCTTATCTCAAGGAGAAACGTTCCACCTTCATAAACCGATCCATCGGGTCCTTTTATTGATGCTGCCCATTCAAACAAATTGTCTTCCTTAGGACCAGCACTGGATCATTGTGTGTGTGAGTGAGAAAGAATTATTACATTTTTCTAGAACATTATTGTTTTACAAGTACCTACAATTCGGAGGTGGATTGGCTAGCATTTCTTTTACTTCTTGCTGGAGTCTACAAAGTATAAAACACAATAATCACGGAGGATACTGGCTACCTTTTGATGCTGGTAGACTCCATTCTGATCTGGGAAATCTTCTACAGAGAGAGGGCTGGGCCGGCTGGAGGCGTTGTCATGACCACGCCTACTCGATGTGTCAACAATATGGCCGGCGAAAGTCAGGCACGACTCGGTCAGGCACAGCCTGTACAACAAGCTATGGGGAATAACAGGGAAGACACGATGACTCAAGTAGTAAATTCATTTGTAGCAGGAGCAGTAGCCGGTGCTGTGGCCAAGACAACAATAGCCCCATTGGATAGAACTAAAATTCATTTTCAAGGTATTGTTTTTATAAAAAATGAAATAATTAATTGTTGACATGCTCCCTATTTCTCTGTATCTAGTGACCGATAGGAGATACAGGTTTAGTAAAGCTTTGACATTTCTTCAGAGGACCTACACGAATGATGGATTCAGTACACTGTGGCGTGGTAACAGTGCCACACTAGTACGCGTTGTACCATATGCAGCTATACAGTTTGCGTCTTATGAGCAATATAAAATGTTACTAAAACCCTCCAGTCAACAAGGAGGAGGAGGAGGAGGTCAAAAAGATGATAGGTATAATTTGCTTACATTATAAAATACTGTATAGCGCTTTAATTTGACGGCACTTTATTTTGGTGATTTTGCTGTGAAATTGTAATTGGCGGTTTTTAATTTGGCGATTTTTGTGTACATGTACATGTGCATTACTGAGCATGCGCATTAATGATTGGTGGTTTTATTATTGGCGATTCTGCTTGCAAACCGCCAATCACCAAAATAAAACTCTGCCAAATTAAAGCGTTATACGGTATATACTTTATGTTATTGCAGTTTATGGTATTAGACTAATATTATTTATGTCATTGTGTACTGTTACTAAATGAGACAATGTGTACAGTAACAGAAGACATACGAAGCATGAATGCATCATGATACTGTCAGCATTAAATGATGCAATAATGATAATTATGATTCATGAATATGATTGATTTTTAATTATTGATAATTTCTGAACTTTTGCTGACAAGAGTATAATAATCAAATACCTATTACATGGATTGTATTCTTTATAGTCAAACCTTAAAAATTTATGAAAACGTTTCTTCTTTTTTCATTGCAGTGTTCTTCCGCCTGTTAGAAGGTTCTTAGCAGGTTCTTTTGCTGGAATGACAGCAACCACACTTACCTATCCACTGGACATGATCAGAGCAAGAATGGCTATCACAAAGTCTGAGGGTAACAAGCGCGTTTCACTTCTTAGCATCTCAAGAATCATTGTAAAGAACGAGGGACTCTTCACACTCTACAGGGGACTCTTACCAACAGTCCTTGGCGTGTTACCATATGCCGGGTGTAGCTTTTTTACATATGAGACACTGAAAGATAAATACAGGCAACATTACAATGAACCACCTTCTCCTTTGTTCAAAATAGTCGCTGGAGCCTTTGCTGGTCTCATGGGACAGACTACCTCCTATCCTCTTGATATTGTGAGGCGAAGAATGCAAACTGAGGGAGTCCTCACGCAAGTGAAGTATCCAACTATTGGTCAGACTGCGTTGTATGTTATAAGAACAGAGGGGCTGAGAGGAATATATAAAGGAGTCACGATGAACTGGATAAAGGGACCTCTCTCTGTCACTATTAGTTTTAACACTTACGAATACATAAAACATTTCCTTGAGAAGTATAAAGTTTTTGAAAGATAGTGTCGGCTTTTTTTTCTACTCAGAGCAGTAGTCCCTGCTCCTCCTTTAGCTATGATGTATCATAGCAAATGTTCTTAGTCAGGTTTTTAAATGTTTTTTTTTTCAACAGAATCATGTGTCTATCTATCTATCTAATATTATTTATTATTGTGTCTTAAATAGTATTTTTAATAAAAATGATGAGATACTTAAAAATAACAATAATCATCTTAGTGCAGTGGGTATAAGGTGCATTCTACAGTCATTTTTATAAAAAGTCACAATTCCTTTGTATGATGTTCTGGGTACACCATCCTAAGGAGAGATTATAGTGTAACAATAATTATAATCTTAACTGCATTTCCTACAAAGCATGCAAAGTGAGCTACACATACAGCAAGCTTCATGAGCAATCAGCTCAAACATTCTACACAACATAAGAACATGTACATTTATGTGTATCAGGAAAAATTATAAAAATGGGAAATTTTCTTCTTTTCCATTTTTGACAAAATTTGGCCAAAATCCCTGTACTGTACAGGGTCATTTGCCCAATTTTGGAGCAACTTTAAAAATTTGTAAAAAATCTAAATTAGATTGGAATGAGCTCAAAGCTTTTAAGCAACATATGTGGATGTATATGTATTAGAAAAAAATTGTAAAAAAGGAGAATAAACAGCCTATTACAATGGATAATACATATTACATACTTTAGTATCTGACATCAGTCCCAATTTCTTTGCTAGTTTTACAAACTCCTTTTCATCGGAGTATTGTATTGTCACTTCTTTTGCATGTGACGCAAGTATATCATTTGGAGAAATGGAAGGCAAATTTTTGATGCGATCAACAAAATAACGGTCATAGTTTTCCTGCTCAATTATACCATCAATAATGAGACATCAACTTCATATTAGGCTCACTTTTAGTAAATAAGTTAAGTTTGATGTCTTGAAAGGATAGCTCTTGTCATTGGCCTGAATGAACTTTAAGTGTTTGTCATAATATTGTCCTTTGCTAACGCCAACTCTACCAAAAGTTTGAGTTCGAGAGATTTCAGGTCTAATGCAGGATCTTGAGAATAAAATACAAACTCAATTAATGACAATATTACAATGATAAAATAAAAAAAATGAAGTCCAAAGACTGGGGCCATTTTCATGTATACTTCAACTGACCTTCCTTTTCTTTGCTCATTCAGCCTCAGCCAATCATCCCAGTAACTAACACACAAGTAATAATAATAATAATAATAAAAATAATGATAATTATAATAATAAATAATAATTGTTTCATTGACACCTTGAGGGCCACTTTGGTTTCAGTTCATGCCACAGATCAGCAGTAAGCATCCAACCAAGTCCAGGAAAGAAATCAGAACGATAGAGCAGATCTGAATTATTGGCTCAAAATATGATCACTTTTCTCTCTTTCCCACTCTCACCATTTCTGCTGGAGTCTATCAAATCTTTCTTTCCATTGTCATTCCAAGCGGAGACACAGAGCAAGGTTGGGTCTGATAGAAGGAGTGGCGAAGTGGCCTCCATGTAAGTGAAAAAGTCAGAAGAAACCTCTAAATCATCTATTAAAAAAGTGGCATCACTAAAATGATATTATTTCATGTAAAAAATTTAATCGGAAAATAAGGATTTTGGACCCATTTTTTAATAAGCTGCATTTAAGAATAATTGTACTTTAAATGTAGCTCTTTATGGATGCATACACTTTTTTGATTACCTTCTATAATGATGGCTAATTTATAGCCATACACATCAAAAACTTGACTCAACGCCCACCTATAGTGACGAGATATCTTATAATACCCGGCCATTCTTTTCTCAGCTGCTGGGACAGCAATAACCGAAGTGTCTGGTTGCTAATATTAAACGAATAACATGATTCTGGTATCAAGGATAGCGTTACCATGATATGTGTTAGTTTGTCTTGATACGAATCAATCACTTTAGATGTCTGCTCATTCCCACAATCTTGACTCACTATCACAGGGAACTTTTTATTCTGTGGCTTATGTCTGAAAGAGAAACATGGTTAACACAAATAGAGTCAATTTAAAAATTAACATACTGTATAGCGCTTTATTTTGGCGGCACTTTATTTTGGCAATTTTGCTGTAAAATTGTAATTGGCGGTTTTTAATTTGGCGATTTTTGTGTACACGTGCATTACTGAGCATGCGCATTAATGATTAGCGGTTTTAATATTGGCGATTCTGCTTGCAAACCGCCAATCGCCAAAATAAAACTCCGCCAAAATAAAGCGCTATACGGTAACAAGCCAACCATGTACTTAATGTACAGCACATTAATTGTTACCTTAAAACTGAGTCAATGGCTCTGCTGACAGTAACTCTATCACAAGCTATTATTAGTACTGGTATTTGCAGATTAGACGCATTAAATAATGTGGGTGTGGTTACGCTCCTCGCGTCCTTTTTGTTGCCATTAGGTACTAACGAATGATAAAATATAAAATCATTGACAAAGAACCATTACTTTTGCCTAGTTTCAAATCGTAAACCTGTTCCTTTATAGAGTGTATCTCGGTTTTGTATTCCTTCTCGAAATTTTCAAGTCTATCTGCCAGCACTTGCAATTTGTTACTATGATCCGATATCAGATCCTGTACGAAATAGAAAGCATTTAAATAAAATTAAGAGCCCTTCCTCTCAAT
>NW_003546245.1:770379-876970 GCF_000090795.2 Amphimedon queenslandica | reverse complement strand
AAGAATAGCGTGAAATTGTTTCGTACCATTGCTCGGCCAATGTTTGAAGTAGGAGGTGCCATCATTGTACATGAACTTTTAACTGGTTAGTGTGTTGAAGCTCCGAGAGTTTACATACTTCCCCTATATAGAAAGACAACTACATGCAAAGGAATTTGTGGAATCCTTTGATTTATCAACCATAACAGGGATTGTAATTGTTTCAGGTGATGGAATTATTTATGAGGTACTTTTGGGGCAATTTGATGATTCATTCAGATATATATTTGTAAAATTGTAAATTTGATCTTTAGGTTATGAATGGTCTAATGGCCAGACCTGATTGGGAAACAGCTATCGAGACTCCAATTGGTGTAATACCCACTGGATCAGGGAATGCACTAGTGTCATCACTCCTCCAAGAAGCCAAGTATGATAGATCATCATTGCAGTAACTTTTTAATCATAATTATTTTAGTGAAGAATTCGGTGTGATAGAAAATGCAGTGTTTCAGATAATCAACGGAGGCATTAAGAAACACGATATTGCTTCAGTCTCATCCATTTCTTCACACTCGTATATTTGCGTCCTCATAAACTGGGGAATGATTGGAGTCATTGACATTGAGTCAGAAAGACTTAGGTTCCTGGGACCAATACGCTTTAGCATTGGTGCAATATTGTGCTTAGTGAGGAAGAGATCATATCATGGTCAGTTAATGTACTTGCCTATTGAAGATGAGGAGAATGTAGTAGCTAATGGTGCCACTACTGAGGAGGCAGTGAGGCCAACAACAAGTATTAGTGTATCTGATCCAGTGCCTGATAACTGGAAAACCATTGAAGGGAACTTTGTTATTTTTGTAGCTCTCATGTCAGGACATTTGGGTGACGAGTCAGTTTTTTGTGCAGACTCAAAGACAAATTCAGGAGAATTTAGAATCATTTATACGCTTGATGATGTCACAAGGGGACAGTTGCTAGCAAAGATGGGTGAGAAAACTGGTGCAGAAAAGATAGCAAATTTTCACGAGATTCGTACAAAGGCGTTTCGCCTTGTTCCAATATCTCCAGGCATTATATCAATTGATGGAGAGCGGACAGAGTATGGTCCATTACAGGTCCAAGTGCATCCTGGAATGATGAGACTTTACTCAAGAGACAAGATTCAATAATGAGCACTAACAATACATGATCCTCCTTACTTATAATACTTCTTTGTACTCTTGTCTTGTTGAATTCATCATACTTTTTAGAACAGCTTTTGTGTTTTTAGTAACAGCAGCTCATGCACTTTATAGTCCTATAGATACTTGGTGTACTTCTTGTTACTCCATTTGACTTGGAATTCATGTCCCACAATGAGTGAATGGGTATAGTGGAACGTGTGAACATTAATACAGTCCATTGAGACTACAATTCATGTATTTTAATGTAGCACTTCTGATTATGGTGTATATACAGTGACTCAATTATCATTGGAAAATATTATTATATTTACAATTAGCTGATTTTTGATTTAAATTTAATCTGTCTTGTCTTCTTCGTTTGAAGGTTCAGGTTTCCTCAGTTTAGCTTTCTTTTCTTCCTCTACCACCATCGCAACAAACCTGTGGGATCATAAAAAAGAGGAGTTGGCTACTAGGTACCGGCTTACTTGTTAAAGGCTATGAACAAGCCAAAGGCCAGCATCAAGAGCACAATCATGTAGAGCTTCCCATTGGAGAACCCAATCCATATGATAATGGTTAGGATCAAAAGAAGGAAAACAATATTCACAAACATCATTACAGAGTGGTTCACTCCTGGCTCCACTGCATTTTTAACTACATCAGAGAAAGAGAATCTATTTGTGCTAGATCTTTTCCTAGGTTGATCCTCCATGGTTGCTTTGGTTGGTTTGCAAAGGATTAGAGGTGTGGCTGGTTATAGGCGTGGCTTTTGCAAAAATAGGCGGGAATTCGGGAAATAGGAGGAGAGTGGGGGGTGTCCCTTTGGCCTCGAGTGCTTATTTTTCTTAAAGCTCTGTCATCTTCTTTATATCATAGTATTTTTATACCATAGAATGGCCTCAAAGCAATCCAACACTTCCTTCAAACAGAGCAAGAAGAGCGGCCCGGCTGGTAATAAAAAGACAGGGCACAGCAAGACCAGTCCCACCTCCAGCCCTAAGACCAAAAGGAGAGCCAGCTCGACTAAAGCGAGCGATCCTACCAAAGACTCGACCAAAAAGAATAGCTCTACCGCCAGGAAGGGCAGTACCACATCTACTGCTCCTGCTAAGAAAACTAAAACTACCAGCAAGAAAGGACCCGCCATGAAACGTGGTGATGCTAAAACCTCCTTCATCACTAGAACTAGCAGTGGTCCTGCTTCTGCTGTTGGTATAACCTATCCTGTATGGGTTGGGAATCTTCATGAACTCATTGACGAGAGGACTCTAAAGCAAACCTTCTCTGGCTATGGTCCCATTATATCTTGTTCTGTGGAGAGAAGACCTTTGGGTAACTTTGGCTATGTTAACTTTTCAAATGGTGGAGATGCTCAAAAGGCAGCGAAAGGAATGAGCAAGCACACGTTTTACGGTCAAGAAATAAAGACCAAAGGGCCAAGGGAATTAGGGAAGGAAGGTCATTTGAAGAAACCTGTTGACTATCGACCACTGACCGACTGTTCTTTTGGTACCAGCTGTCAGAAAGGAGATAAAGTGAGTGTTGCTAGAGTTTTTAAAAGTATCTTTTTATAGTAACGGCACTAAAATTATTCCATATAAAATGTCTCATGTCTTAATAGTCTAACACGTTAAAGCTTAGCCTTTATTTTAGTTATTTTGTCATTGATTAAGACCCAAGTACAATGTATAGTATTGCTTCTGGCATGTGGCTATGAATTTAACCACAAACCACTCTCTACTGATTTCTCTCTCTCTCTCTCTCTCTCCTAGTGTTTATATCGACATGTGATGTTCAGTGATCCAGCTCCAGTGTGTGAGCAATGGCAACTGAAAAAGTGCAAAAACAAACAATGTCCCAAACAGCACCCAAAACTGAAACAACAAACTGCTGCACCTGTCAAACTAGAAAGTACGATTATCACCTTGTATTCTCTTTTGATTCATTCATAAATTATTCATTTAGGAGGAGGCAATTCAAGGAGCTCCGAGTGCCTAACTACTACTGTTGTTAATAGACCAGGGACGCAGAGACACGTGGCCCTTCCTGGCAGACAGCCAGCTAGGAGATCAGGTCGAGGTGGGTATATACCAATTGGCCATCATAGATCTGCCTTGAGTGACAGCAGTAATGATCCCGAAGGATTGCTCTATCCTATTGATAGTGTGGCTAGTACTGGTAATGGGGGGAGCATGCTTAGTCTCTCTAACTCTGACGACTCTATGCTTGAGTATGAGGAGAACAGCTATTGCTCTTCCTCTGAAGATGAAGACGAATATGAATATGAAGAAGGAGAGGAAGAAGAAGATGAAGATGAAGAAGAATGGTTAGAGGAGGAGGAGGATGATGATGATGATGGTAGTGAGCCCAGCGTCTCACCAAGTGCTGGACATTTAACACTTCCATCACACTTTGCTGGGACAAAACCTCTCTCACGCTCTCCTCTCCCTCCCTCGGCCTTTATGTCTTCCTTCTCGTCTTCTGCTAGCGGCAATAGTCCTAATCTCTCAAGAGCTATGGACAATCATAAGCCATCATCACTCCACGGGCCAGTGGCGTCCAGTCAGTCTTTTGATGTGTCTGATGAAGAGCAAGACGGGGAAGAGGTCAGCATGTATGAGAGGTTATTGAGCGATGAGGAAGACAAGCAGCCGCAGTCACTCACTCGTCTGATGAGCCTTGAAGCAAGGAAAGGAGGAAACAGTGTCCCTCTTGATGGAGACAACTCCGATAGCGAAGAGGATCTTGATGAAGAGAAGCTGAGCCCTCCGGTTGCTAATGGAGAGAAGAAAGAGAAGGCCCCATTGCCAGTGATGAGTAGCCCAGCTCTATTAGAACCAGTGGGTCTTTTCTGGGACATTGAGAATTGTCCAGTCCCCGTGGACAAGTCCGCATTTTCACTGGCAAACAAAATGAGATCTACTTTTTTCCACGGGAAGAGAGAGGCAGAGTTTATGTGTGTCTGCGATATAACGAAAGAGAGGAAGAATGTCATTGATGAGCTACACAAAGCACATGTAAGTCATGTGAAAATAAATGTACACTTGCGCCTGTATGTTGTATTAAAAGGAAACTATAGATACAGTGTATAAGGTTTCTGTTTTTAATAGCTTTGTTATTATTCACCTTTTATCTCTCTCCTTAGGTAACAATAGTTCATGTCAACGCTATTGCCAAGAATGCTGCTGATGATAAGCTAAGGCATAGCCTTAGAAAGTTTGCCCACACTTACCTACCACCGGCTACCGTTGTCCTAGTCTCGGGCGACATAAACTTCTCGCCCGAACTCAATGATCTGAATCATGTTCACAACCTTAACATCATCCTCCTTCACAATGCTCAAGCAACTGAGGCACTTAAAATATGCGCTCACGTCACTCACTTATACGATGAGTTTATTGCTGACGTGGAGCCCTACAAGAAAGCTTCTGTCCCTTTACCAACGACAGTCCTTGTCACTGGCCTGCCAAGCATTGAGGCTTCTAAGTTGAGGAACCGTCTCTCTCGATTAGCCGATAACTGTGGAGGAAAGGTCATTGAGGTTTCTCGTCCTCCTGGTACTGCCCGTGTGTTGTTTAAGAGTGAAGATTTTGCTAGGAAGTGAGTTGTTTTTCCCCCGTGGGATTGTTTGTTATATATTATTACCGTCCTTATCTTATAATGTTATTGCAATAGCTTACTGTTGATGAGTTTTGTTATTATTACGTGCAGAAAAGATTCCTTATGTGTCTTTGCATTTATATATGTGTGTGTGTGTGTGTACATTGTGTAGGGCACAAAAGAGAATGAATGGAGAAGATGTGTATGGTCGTCGAATAAAAGTTGAAGTTGAGGCTCCCAGATCTCCTCACTCACCTCACCCTCCTCCTCCTCCTCACCACCACCATGTCCCTTTTAATCCTCCCCCTCCTCACCACGTCCCTATGAATCCTCGTCCTGATCTAAGGAAGCCTCTTTTTGGTGCTCCCTATCAGCGTCCCCCCATGCCAACTGGGCACCCTTTCCATCCTCCTCCTCCTCCTGGTCCTATGTATCGTCATCCCGTCCATCCTCCATATTCTGTTCCTCCTTCGGCCTTTCCTCCGCCCTACCCTCGTCCTCCTCCTCCACAGAGGCCTGCCCTATTCGGTCCTGCTCCTATTATCCCTCGTCCTCCCAATTACCCATTTCCCTCTCACCCTCGTCCTTTATTGGACCAACCTCGTGCCCCACATTTCCAGCCACCTCCTGTCACAAGGGTAAGTGAAGAGGTATAGTTTATGATATTATATTTAGTTCTTATTGATAGGTTTCATCTGGTCCTATCACATTAAAGTTTCTTGTGAAAGGTGTATATGTTAAATCTGAGTTGGATATTCAGAAAGCAGTATCATCATTTACAGAGATGAGATTAGCCAGTAACATCAAGGTACAGTCCTTTTTTGTGTTACAATAACATTGACTTTGGTTGTCCTTTGAGTTATTTTTGGCAACGTAGAAGAAGTTTGTGTAATTACTACTATCCAATAGATCATGAATTGTATTGTACACTAACAATAAAGCTAGTATTACCTGCAAAGTAGTAAACTCTATGTCCTTTGCTGCCATTTACTTTACTGCAGCTATTATGACATTTAAAAAAACTTGTACATATACTTTATTCACTCTATCTCTTCCTTTCTCTCTCTCTGTAGTGCTCTTCTCTCAAAGACTACTGGTCAAATTTCTCTGAGGTCTCCCTCGTAACTGATTTTGATTTGTACAACACAGCCAGCATTAAGAAAGAGTCGCTGATACTAAGCAAGATAAAGGACAAAACCCTCTCCTCAAAGATAGCGGAGAAGTTTGCGTTAACCTGTGCCTCTGAAGTGACGCGCCGATGCCAAGAGAAGGGTCTACTGTGGGAGGTGGTCCTTCTGAATAGAGAGAAGGAGGAGGATGTCATGATCTGCTCTAATGTCGTCTCTTTATTGAGGAAGTATGAGAAGCACTGGTGTCAGTGGGGACCTTTTCTAGAGAGCTATGCTCAAATGTGAGTTTAATGTTACTTGTACATGTACTTGTACATGTACATGTACTTGTACATGTACATGTACTTGTACATGTACATGTAATAGTTGTATGCAAGGTTTTCCACAGGATTGTAGCATACACATGTAGTACTCATGACTCATGTATGCAGCTTCTTGTCAGCGGATTGTTAAGTTGCTCAAAATTGGGCCAAAGACTCCCTGTACTATAGTACAGGGTATTTCATCAAAAATGGCCAGGAGAGAATTTTCCATTTTTATGATTTTATCTTATGCATATACATGTTTTTATGTTGTGTAGAAAGTTTGAACTGATTCCGATCAAGTTTGAATTTTTTACGAATTTTTAAATTTGCTCAAAAATCGGACAAAAGTCCCTGTACTATAGTACAGGGATTTTGGCCAAATTTCACCAAATTTGACAAGGAGAGAATTTTCCAATTTAAAAATTTTATTTGATGCATATACATGTTCTTATGCTGTGTAGAAAGTTTGAACTGATTTCGATCAAGTTTGAATTTTTTACGAATTTTTAAAGTTGCTTTAAATCAGTAGGAATTAAACCCTACACATGATGTACATGTATATTTATGTAGATACCAGATGAGTCTCTCTCAGATGATGATACAAAGTTCCTGTCAAGGAGCTGTCGTACTCATTGGTGCTCAACTAGAGAAAGATCACGTTAGTTATAATTACATGTACATGTACATGTATAATGTACATGTACATGTATATAGAATTTTAAAGTCACATCAATGCTTGCATTTACATTTGTTCTATTGCATTAGAGATCTGAATATATTAAATACCCACTGTATCACTGTATGAAAGAATTTGACTTTAAGAAATACAATATTTCGATCTTAGTTTTGTGTTCCATAGGTTTTGATATTCAGTGAGTTTAATCCAATTGTCTCCATTGAGTCTGGCAGTAGTCATATCCTACTAACAAATACTCACCAATTACTACTGAGTATGAGAAAGAACAGGATCGGAATTCTCGAGTTAGCTACAGCCTATATCATTTTAATGTCTGTCTTTCTTTCTAGTTTTGTTGAAGCGTATCAGACTAAGTTTGGACCACTCCCTGTCTCTAAGAAGAAGAGAAGGAGCACTGATCTTCAGGATTTGCTCGTCGGCTGTCCTCTCTTTATAATGAAGGGAGAGACACCGGCCACCATGTTCCTAGAGCTAAGAGAGAAAAGCCCGAGATCAGGTTAACCAGTCACTTATACTATTCGTTACTTTGCATGAACAATTACTAGTTAATCAATTTTATAAAAAAAAACTTCAAAGTTACATGTAGATGTAGTTATGAACATTTTAAAGAAACCTTGACCAACATGGCTTTATCCTCTTCTTTTATTAATGATTGTTCCTATTTATAGATCTCTCCACTGTTAAGCAGAGGGAGTTGCTTGAAATTGCTAATAGAGAATTCATCGAGTTGCTGTCTTGCTATCCAGACAAGCAGCTACCTTTAAAGTACGGAGGACATTATGTTTATGCATTTTATTTTGTACGTATACTTGTAGTAAGATACAGCAAGAGTATCAGACTCATTTTCACAAGTCCATCAAAGTCTCTAACATTATTCCTGGAGAGAGTGGCATGGGACGTCTTCTTAGTCATTGCCCAGGAGTTCAGGTAGGGCACATGTACATGTACACTGTAATATGGAGTCTATGGATACTCTAATGAGTAATGATTCCTTATGTTAGGTGAGGAGAGGGCCCAGAGGCACCAATAGTGATACTATGGTGGTTCTTGTTACTTCTGGAGCTAAAGTGAGTTCTTGATCTCTCTCTCTCTCTCTACTAATTTTATTATTATTATTTAGGAAGCAGCTGCTAGTATTCCAACTGATTCAACTGATTCTCCTGCTAATGTTGTCCCTGCTAGGATTCAAGAGCTCAAGGCCCAGTTGGTTGAAATGCTTGCAAGTTCTCCTGGTGCTTCTATGCAGCTGTTGCATGTTCCCTCTGAGTTTTCCCGCCGCTATCAAAAGCCTTTAATCCTGGCTAATTATGGTGCAAAGAAACTATCAAATTTATTGCTGACGATGCCAGACATTGTGGAGGTATAAATTTGAATCTATGTGATCAAATTGTCAGGAAGGGCGTTGGTGGTGTAATGGTCAGCATTGTTGCCTTCCAAGCAGTAGATCCGGGTTCGATTCCCGGCCAACGCATTCCTTTTAAAAAATTTTTTTTTATTGAAATTTTTATTGTTTTTCTTTTTTTAGATTGTTGGTGAAGGCAACGAGAAAAGAGTGCAGCTTGTAAAGAAAGAGGAGAACCAAGAACTATTGATAGAAGAGCTTTTGTATTCTCTCCCAGATCACATGGTAACACTGGATCGTTTTTTGCATCAATACGAACTGCACTTTAAAAAGAAGCTACCAGACTATGGCGGTCACAGCAAATTAATAGACTACCTTCAGGAAATAAAAGACACCATTGTGGTAAGATGGATGTGTAACTTATTTGAAGTATAAATGTAACTTGCAAATTTGAATTAGATTTCAGGATCTGGACCAAAACGTGAGATTATCCTGTCTCCTCTGAGATTATTTGCTTGCGAGATAAGGCTCCTCCTCTTAGAGAATCCTGACGGTATAGTGATGCCTCAGGTTGTTCCGATGTACAAGGCCAAGTTTAAAAAGGACTTCAGTCCTGAAGTTTATGGGAAGAAGAAGCTGCTTCAAGTTCTTGAAGCAATGCCAGACGTTGCTCAAGTTAGTAACAAATACAGAAATAATTGATTTTAAAGCTTTACTTGTTTTTTTACAGATTAATGCCGAAGGAGCCAAAAGATTCATTAAATTGGCTCTGCCTCCCTGCTTTACACCTATCAATGTCACTCCATTGATGCTTGAGGCTCGCCAGAACTTCCTTGACCAAGTTACTTGTCTCCTTGTGAAGGCCAAAGCTCAGCGACTCTCTTTGAATCAACTTACTCAGGAATATCTCAAGACTTTTGAGCAACCCATTAATTTGAGTGAAATCGGTTACAGTTCGATCCTTGATGCTGTTAAAGATCTTTATAATGTTAAAGTATGTTTGCTTGAGTGTATAAAAATGGTATCCCATTATTTATTATATCACATGTACGCATAGGTATCTATACAAGACACTGAGCACATCATCCAGTTAATGCCTGATGATTCTTCTCAAGGTAACAACCAGTCTGTTTCTTCATCAACTGGACCAGAGGCAGAGCAAGAATGGCCTGACCCAACAGCTAAAGTGGAGCGAAAAACAATATCACCTTCTCCCTCTCGCTCTACTCCTCCTCTCTCTCCTCCTCCTTCTTCTTCAATTGAGTTTCCCCCAGAGGATGATTACGTGTGTATGCTGAAGGAGAGCACTTGCTTGAGGTTGTGCTCTGAAGTTCATCGTATCCTTCTCTCTCATCCGGAGCATGCCATGACCCTCACTGAACTCAGTGAGGAGTTTGAGAAGAACATTGACCCTGCAACACCACAGCCAAAGGACATTCTGCACTGCATTAAGAAGTATAATGGAAGGAAGTATAAATTTAAAGTAAGTTGAAATGAATCATTCACTTAATGTAACTGCATCATAAAAAATTGTAATCTTACTTACTTTCTTCTTTACTCTCTCTATTTTACTTTCTCTTTTTTGTCCTTAGTTTCTGAATCCAGCAAGTGATTTTGTCATGGTCTCACTGATATTAAGTGATGCCTTGTGGAAGCTAGGCAGAGATATCCAGCACTTGTTTGTTTACAAGCCGGTCCCTAATTACACTATCAGCCTCAAGGGCATAGAGTCCTTGTATCAGGAGTGCTATGGCCACAAGCTTAATCCTAGAGTTTATGCTAACTCGACTATTGGAAAGCTATTGAAGAACAAAATACTTAGGAATGTATTAAATGTAAGATCGCACATGTACATGCATTATTAGTAATAAAAATGGAGAAATTTCTACACCACACAGTACATATACTCATAAGGTTTACATGTTGTGTTTATTATCCTTGTAGTTTACCGATGATGTGTTGTCTCTAACACCTAAAGCTCGTCGTGAGGTGTTTGCGTCATTAGCCACCGAGTTGCTGTTCTTTAGAGGGCCCGAGTGCATTTCAATGACTCACTTCATGAGCTGCTATCAGGATCACTTTGGTGTACCTCTCGTATTAGAGGAGCTCTCAGCAGAGACACTGGATGAACTCTCAGAAACTAACGAACTGAGCCCTTTCATTAAGGTAGAGCAAGAATGAGATAAAGCAAAGAAAGATGGATGGATAATGATGATTTGAAAAAGTCATGTACAATGTATTTGTTTATTCTAGGTTGCTGCAGTTCCTGAGCCTCGTCTTGTATTCACCACTCAGGGTCTGTTCTGTGAGCAATTGCGTCATCTTCTAACAATACATGACAATCGTGTCTCGCTAGCGCTACTCCCCACTGTCTACCTCTCTGAATTTCACCGTCCTGATGATCCGGATATTTACAATTGGCTTGAGTCACCTCTCTCTCACGCACCTCATGTCATTCATCTTGCTGCTGAGGATCTTGTAGTATGGGCCCCGACTGGTCGGCCTTACCCTTCAAGGAATGGTTGCCCCCTAGAAGCACCAGATTATCTAAAGGCTGATATCAATGAACTTGGCTCTGTCCCTGATGAGCTAGCAAGTAGATATCAAACTATGGTGGAAGAACCTCTGCCATCGATTAGCCTGGATTTCCTTGATATAGACTCAGTGCAAGAGCTAATGAGCTTGAAAGGTCTGAGTATGGAAGATTTTCCTATTGAGGGAACTGAGGAGAGCATTGGAGGAAATCAGTTCTTAGTTGTGGAGGATGTGGAGTGTGAGAGAGAGGAGAATAAAGTGGAGGAGGAGGGTGAGGGAATGGAGGCTGAAGCAGTTGAGAATAAAGGGAACAGTGATTGTCTTCATCAAGAAGCTACCAACATTGCTGTTGAGTCTTCAATGATGAGTGACTCCACTGTTTTCAATATGGGCAGTAGTGATAACAGTATTACCTCTAGTAGCAATCCAGAGTCTACTACTAACTCCATCACTCTTGCACAGGATCAGTGTATTGGCGATAATTATGTCAAACCACCTTCCCAAGGGCTCGATCATGGGCAGTTTGCTGGGCTTTTCCCGCAAGATGTCGTTGAGCTGATGCGCGAATCTCTTCGGGCGGTCCCAGAGGACGACGTCCAGGGAAAGGTGAAGACTATGTCGCAATACATTGATTATTTTGGTGAACTGTCGGCTCGCGAGCTTGAGCGAGTTGATGGACCACCTAAGCCAAGGACAAGAAAACAAAAGCAAAAGCTTGCTATTCGTTTTCCTGGCCAGTCTACATCAACTGATCAGCCTCCTCCTTCTCTCAATCCTCCTCCTTCTACAACCAGCGAATCTGAAGACTCTCAACCTTAAAAGGAATTCTTACTTTGCTCACACTTGTTGTGCTGTATCTAATGCATGCAGTGAACACAGATCTCATGTTAAGGGTGAATGTATTTAAGGATCATAGTTATTGTTAGGCCACATTGTTGTCTTGTATTATCCCCCCCAATGATTTAGAGCTGGTAATAGTATGTTAATTAGTGTATACTGTATAGGACTTGTGATTTTTGCAGTTGAACTAACATTGTACATAATAATTGATTGTTTTTGTGATTTAAGATAATTTTTCTGATGCTGATTGTAGTACTAATAAAATTTGGATATTTTTTAGAGATGATTTTGACACAAAGACCATGAGTTACAATCAAGAGATTTCTTTTTATAATTATTATTATTAAAAAAATAATTATTCAGTGGTCATAATAAAAATCAATAATTAGATCTACTAATGATTGTTGCATTAAATATGATCACAATAAAATAACAATGACTTGATTAATAGACACAGCAATAAATGAAAAGATACAGCATTGAATGAAAGATAGTGTCATCATTGCTAATGAAATTGAAAAGTTGATATTCTTTTCTTCTGCACTTCCTGAAGTGTAATTGACTGGAACCTGTACCATATATAACAACAATAATAATAATAAAATGCTATATATTATTTTCTCTTTTCCTTACCAGTCTGATAGTCTATGAAAATAAAACCCATCTATGTTTCTAGTGGTCAGATCAAGACAAATGTAATAAAAGCCAGCAAGAGAAGCTCCATTAATGTCAGTGATCCTGTGATCAGGAACTAAAAACAATTCCTACGTTCGTTAGAGACAAAGTTAATGCACTTTGGACACTATAAATTTACAACCATGCAATTATAAAACTGCCACTATACCTATTACACTATTGCAGCTTCTATGCAATTAATGGACATGTATTTAATGTGCAGCATAGTATCAAGAATAAAGACTATACAGTATTACTTTACTTGTCAAGTAAATGTACCTTCCATCTCATGAAGACACAGTTCGTGTCTTTGATTGATTTGTAATCAAATGTATCGGAGTTGAAACTTTTTGAAAACGGGCGAAAGGCGGTGAACTTTCCCCAGTGCTTTCTATCGATATCTTCCGTTGCATCCCATTTTCTTGTTAAGAAGTGATGCTTGTCACCTATAACTTCACCTTCAAAGAATGTTATTAATGTTGGAAATTCCTATTTAAAAGAATACGATACAGACACACAATCTTCTTATGATAAATGTTGCATACGATTGTACAATTTATTTAAGTACTGATGCATAATTATGAAGACTAATCGATACATTAATGTACTAAATACAAATTTTAATTTTCATATATTACCTCGGTAAGTCCTTGTATCTTTAAATATCCTGACAAGAGGTCGTTGCTATGGTCTATATACTGCATAAGACTAACGAGTATACTGATGTACCTACTCATACATGTTTACCTGAATAATAACTTCAACTTGATATTTATTGCCTTTGCTCTGCTGAAAGCCTTTAAAACGGCTACCACTCCTAAAAGGAGAGCAAGGAAATCCTAACTGTTTCCCTACACCTACAGGCTTCTCTTCATCTGTCTCAGGGGCACAGTCTACCTCCATTATGACTCTTCTTTATTGTACTCGTGGTGGTTAAAAGAATGCTAAGCCAGAGCAGCACAAATAAAAATCTAGCATAAGGCGTGGCATACCATCCCATATTCATTTATATCGCTACACATGTGCCTCCACATGTTCTCTCTTTGTACTAAGAATGGGTTTTTCTTGACGACCGAGGCTGCTAGTAGTATCATTTCATCCTCTACAGTACAGGAATTGCTCCAGACTGTGGTTGGCTATGGACCTCTCGGGGCAGCAATGAGAAGAAATTTCATCACAGAATGGTGGGGGTGACACTGTGAATCTGTTATATATATATATTTTTTAATGATAAAATTTAGGGAATACTCAACTGTCTCCGCCAGCTCTGCTAATGTACACCTGGTTCATTCTCCTGTAAGTCACTCTGCTCAGTGACATTAATCAATTTTGTTTAGTTTAATTTCGAAATGGCCACACCCAAAAGTGTCGCTACAAATTGGTTAAAATTTTTAGAGTTTCCATTGCCATTTGGCTTGAGCTTTTACGGTAAGCAATAATACATTCGTTCTTTACTCGTAACTCTCCTATTAGCTAATTCATCAAACACGAGTAGTTTATACAATAGAGAGCAATTGCATTTATATTATGTTTGTCCTTCGTTTGTGTCTCAAGAATGGATTATTTTTTGGCAAAGGAGTCGATTACAATGGTGGAAGCAAGTAAGAAGGAGTAAAAAATCCTTGTGCTATAAAAATACTAGTCTTTCAAAACACTGCCTACATATTGATATTTCTATGCTAGTTATGGCCAATTTTAAAAGTAGCCAAAAATGGCTCCGAAGTCATCCCAAATTTTTATTACATTTTCTGATACATATTGATGCCCTTATGCTCTGTAGAAAGTTTGAGTCGATTCCGACTTCAATTTTTTGAGTTATGAGCATTTTTTAAAAACAGCCAAATTTTGAAAATTACCCAAGGCTATAACCCATGGTTTTTTCAAAAAATGACTCCGAAATCACTCCCAATTTTTATTAAATTTTCTGATACATATTGATGCACTTATGCTCTGTAGAAAGTTTGAGCTGATTCCGGCTTCAATTTTTTGAGTTATGAGCATTTTTTAAAAACGGTCAAATTTTGAAAATTACCCAAGGCTATAGCCCATGGTTTTTCCAAAAAATGGCTCCGAAATCACCCCCACTTTTTATTACATTTTCTGATACATATTGATGCACTTATTCTCTGTAGAAAGTTTGAGCTGATTCCGGCTTCAATTTTTTTAGTTATGAGCAATTTTTTAGAACGGCCAAATTTTGAAAAATACCCAAGGCTATAGCCCATGGTTTTTTCCAAAAAATGGCTCCAAAATCACCCCCAATTTTTATTACATTTTCTGATACATATTGATGCACTTATTCTCTGTAGAAAGTTTGAGCTGATTCCGGCTTCAATTTTTTTAGTTATGAGCAATTTTTTAGAACGGCCAAATTTTGAAAAATACCCAAGGCTATAGCCCATGGTTTTTTTCGAAAAATGGCTCCGAAATCACCCCCGATTTTTATTACATTTTCTGATACATATTGATGCACTTATGCTCTGTAGAAAGTTTGAGCTGATTCCATGAAATATTTGTTGAGTTATGAGCAAAAGTTTGACAAAATTTCACTGTCATTTTTCATTGTTATTATTAGTTTGCTTGTCGTCCTGAGAATTTTGTATTGGATGAAAAAAATTCCTACATTAAAGTAACCATCCTGTATAGCCTTCATTCTCAAGTTCTCTGTCTCCTCTTGTATAATGTCACACTTCCTTGTCTCAGTTTATTTTACCAAACACTGAGCTAAACCAGGATTCAGAATACATTGTTATTGAGAACATAGATACATATCAGCTTAAAAACAAGAGCGTCCTTCATTTCATGACTAGACTTGATACAGGTCAAGACTCACTTGACTTATACATGTGTGTACATTATTTCTTCTCTTAGGTTTATGGAGTATCTTGAGAGATGCTTTCTTTGACAATTACAGGCAATGGACAGATGAATCACCAATCAATGTAAGTAACAGTATCATTGGCTTTGTGTACATTATGAGAAAGGCTTTGTTGAAAATTCACAGAAGACTTGCTCCAATCAAGTTAGCATTTCTTCCTGAAGAGAATGTACAAGACCAAGTAATGGTGAGATAAAAATTGCCTAATGAACAACAATTACACACATCTTATACTGCCTGTAGTTCTGTGATAAACTGGCTAGTGAACTTAACATGATTCCAATCACTTCGAAATCTTACAACGAAGGATCACTAGAATCAAGACTTGCATAGTGAGTAAGGGGACATGTTAATGCATTAAGTATACTGTGTCATACAGTCAAGATGAGATAGGCACTCCAATGAGAGTGTTGATAGATGATGGCACGATCTCAAATGGTGTCATCACACTACAAGATAGAGATTCTGGAATATCAGTGTGTTATGGATATACAATCTGTTTGTATGTGTAACTGATCTGTTGTGATTTTTAGGAGCACATTGGTTGTGACTCTCTTGTTCGTTGCATGCAGATAATGCATCAAAGATACTAAGACAAATCATAACTCGAAAAGTTATTTTTTATAATAATAATACTATTACGAACACACCTCACAATAAAAGTAATTTATTTGCAGAGAAAAAGTATTTGGATCATCTTTTCTTTCTTCTTGCCTTTTGTTTCATCAACTTTACCGGTTTCTTTCCTGCTTTGTGACTGACATGTTTGTTTTTCTTTTTTCGTATTCCTTGCTGCTTCTCTGCATGTGCTCTGAGAGAACTAGTTACATTTAGAACTAAAATGGCTGATTCACTTTTCATGCTCATCTGATATAAATTTGCTTGTGGCCTTCTTCACATCCAAAATATCTGTCTTCTTCGACATTTTCTTTAATATTTCCAAATTGAGTGCTCTCTCTTCTCCTTTCTTCCCAACAACCGGACGAAACTAAACAAAATAATTATTAATTAATGACAATCGAAATAAATCCTTTTCTGACTTTGCTTTTCTTTCCAGCACTCTTAGCAGCTGGCTCTTTCGACTGCAGAATAAAACAATAAATTTACAAGATGACGAGTTTGAAATAATAAGCTCACCAGTTTAGGTGTGAATTTACCAATAGATGCAGTCGATTTTCTTGCCATACCAAGCGCATGTGTCACCTGATGATCACATGATACAAACACATAAGATTATCTATAGTTAACATACTTGATGCTTGTTTAGCTTTGCAGCATACGCTGGAGGTAATGGAGCTGATACAATGAGAGACAGAGGAGGAGTGAGACATGGATTATAGTTCCTTACCTTTCACTCGTCCACTTTTGTCAGCTCTTGCGATATTCCTCAAACGTTGGTATTCATTCTTTGCTATCCTTTCCTTTCTGTCTTCAGATTTCTTCTCAAAAGGATCCTCATAAGGATCTATGCAAATACACCAACCTTACTTTAACAATTCACTACACATCATCAGTACCAGCATTATCTGGGACTTCAATGAGCCAGTCTTCCTTGGGATCATTTATTCTCTTGTAGCCCCATCTTGGCTTCCATTCCTAGACAATACAATCTACTATTGGACACTACTTGATATAACTGTTACTGTATTAGATGCATTCTAGCAATGTGAAATGAATAAAATATAAAATGACATACTTGACTTTTCTCATCAAAAACCATCTTTGATCTCTTCTTTTTTGCTATTCCCTGCACAACATTATGATGTCATGTGATAATCATGTGAGTTCTTGTCTTACTTTAGTTTGGGCAAATTGCTCCCATTTCGTCGGTTCTTTTTCTTTGGGTATCTAAATGGAAGAAAAGTCGTTATAAACAGGACAAACTGGCTTTACCGGTTTTTCACGTGGAAGGACCGTCTTTGGAGAAGGAAGCTAATAATAATTATTATTATACATTTAATATTATAATTAATGATACCTGAACAGAGATACCGCCATCATTATTTTCAACTGGAAACTAAAAAACAAATGTTTCAGTGTTGTTTAGTTCCATAGCATACCTTCCATATCTCATTGATTAATAGCTGTGTGTTGTCTCTCATTAAGTTAAGAAGATAGCCATCTTTCTGTCTGATATTAATAATTAAAATAACAATGAATGGTGAATTATTATCAACTTGGTCTTGAGTGATTGTGCTTCAATTTCATTGAGATCTGTTGCCAGCAAACGACCCAAATCAAACTGAAGCTCGACCTCTTTATTCACTTCTGTTGATTTAAACTTGCTCTGATGAGCAGAAAGAATCGCTTCTACATCCATTGATTCTTCTTCAGCCTCCATTTCTAACCACGTGTGTAGTGACTACGTCACATGACATCACTCGTACCACGTGACCACAAAAAAGGAGACTAGGAAGAGAACTTAAACTTGGTGGATAAAGATGTTGAAACCCAAAGCCCTTACACGAGTTTTAGAACAGGCAAACACTGGAGGAATACACTGTACACTGTAAGAAACACTCCTGCCCTCCCTCAACTAATAACAATAACTTTTCTAGCCTTTTAAATCAAGAAGGTTCGCTAATGGCCTTTGCTGGGAAAAGTGAAAAGAAAGAGCATGTCACAGCCGCCATTGCTGCTAATATATGGATGTCGTATGACAAGAACTCCAACGCTACGATGGAGGACAAGCCACTGGAGCTGATAGTCTTACAGTGTGAGGTGAGATATTGTGGGTGTGTTGATTCATGGGTGCCATTTTATTCTTTTAGGATGGCTGTGTCGCTATAAAGAAGGTAGCCAATCTATTATTGTGTATTTATGCCCAGAAGAGTGTTGGATTAGGATTACTCAAAGTTAAGGTAAAACGAGAATGATTTACCCAATGTACTATAATAGTAAATATATATAACTGTTGTTGAAATACATATCTCTTATATTTCCCCTCCTCCTTTCAGATGGAAACTTTAGCAGGTTATCTTAAAGAGCCATTGTCACAGATAGCAGCTCCAACGTAGTTTAACTATGTGTCTTTGTTTGTGTGCTTGGTATTAGCATCTTTCATCCAAACACTTTCCTGTGAATCCTTCTTTCTCTCACTCACTGTCTCTTTTTTTCTATCTGATACATGTATCTACTTGTGTGTGTTTGTTGCTGTGTCTGTTTGTTGTATTTTATAATCTAAAGAAGTAATTTTGAATGGTTTTAATTTTATTGTGACTTCATTTTGTCTTTTAATAGCAGCAAGCAGGGATACTTTGGTGACAATTATTATGTATAAAAGCATCTTGGCCATGTTCTTGTGAGTGAGCAACAAGCTTGTTCACACGTTTAAATATTGTTGTTCACACTTGACCTAAACAATAATATCTTTCTAATTTGTGGTGTTAATGAAGTGGTGGTTTTAATCATTGGTTTACTACCATTAGAAGCAGCTGTTTTGTTAATCCCATTCACATTATTATCATTTAATCTTAAGATTAGAGGTACAGTACCTTTCAACTAGGTACTGATTATAGTTTAATGTTCAAACAATAAGTCAATAAAGAAGAAATGGGCTACAAAAACAATACAATAATTATAATGATAATAATAATAATAATCATTAAAACTTATTACAGTATTTACATGATACAAAAAGTTTCACAGCAGACAGCAAGACAGCACCAAGAGAGAAAGAGAGAGGATCAAAGAGAGAGAGAGAGTAGGGAGGACTGAAGGAGTATGCAACAAGTCAGCTATGCCGAAGAAAAAGACACTTCAGCGATTTCAACTACTTCTGCTCCGTTTTGTGGAGTATAACTTATTCTGAAACGTAACCTAACAGGAGCCTACATCCAGAAAAAATACAATAAAAAAATATAAAATAGCTTTGTCACTCTTCATTTTCAGTAACACAATACACATGTCAATTAAGTCATGGCAATTGTATTTCATAAAGCACATTCAACTTCCGTATTGTATTGCCTTACCTTGGTAGGATTAGCAAGAAGCATAATCTGAGAAACACTAGCAGGTGGACTCAGTGGATTATACGCCATCAAATCAGAGCCGGTTGGTGGCTGGAGCTTCACTTTCATAACCTAAAACCAGTGAATGCTAACATTGAGAATAACGATGGATTGAATGGCTTGCCTTAGGAGCAGCTGCTTGTATCAAATAATTTGAAATTGGAAAAGGATTTGTGCTAATTGTTGACATTACCATTACCATGATATCAGGAGCAGGTGCATTCTGAATGAGAGAGAAAAGATCAATCCTTGCAGAATGTATTTTTATTGTTGTTCTTACTTCAGTAAAAAGTAATGAAACATTGACTCCTCCTTTACTTAAGACTTGAAGGGGAGGTTTAGAACCTATACAACAAATATATTACAATTACTCATTCACACACGAGTATAAAATAAAATTTTTAAATGGAGAAATCTCTCTTAGTCATTTTTGGTGAAATTTGGCTTGAGACCCTGAGACCCTGTACTATAGTACAGGGACTTTGGCCCAATTTTGAAGCAACTTTTAAAAATTCATAAAAAATTCAAACTTGATCAGATTGAGCTCAAACTTTCTACGCAACATAAGTACATGTATATGCATCAGAAAAAATTATAAAAACCAAAAATTCTTACCTAGTCATTTTTGATGAAATTTGGCTCGAAACCCTGTACTATAGTACAGGGACTTTGGCCCAATTTTGAAGCAACTTTTAAAAATCATAAAAAAATCCAAATTTGACCGGAATCAGCTCAAACTTTCTACATTATACAAAAACACATGTATATGCACCAGAAAAAATTATAAAAATGAAGAATTCTCTCCTTGCCACTTTTGGTGAAAAACCTTGTACTATAGCCCATGGCCGTAGATTTAAAATTTCTAATTAACTTAAATGTGATCTATACACATGTGCATTTTTCCTAAGTTGCATGGATGTACATTCTCTCTCTCTCTCTTACTAGCTGGCTTTATGGTGTCAATTGGAACAAAGACCTTATCAAGAGCACTAAGAGGATCAGCACCTAATAGAGGACCAGGGGGTGTGGTCATTGACACACTCATAGGAGGTGTGGCCAATGAAATACTTGTAGGAGGTAGAGGATTAGTTGAAAGAGGAACGGAAGTAGGTGTGGCACCAATCATAGAAACAGAAGTAGGCGTGGTACTAATCATAGGAACGGAAGTAGGTGTGGTACCAATCATAGGACCACCAAAAGGTGGAGCTACAGCAGACTGAGACGGTGTACTATTAATCAGTCCATTAAACATTCCTCCGGAGGTGGGCGGAGCTCCAAAAGGTTTAGCTGAATTCCCATCAAGTAATCCATTAAATACTCCAGAGGTGGGTGGAGCTCCAGAAGAAATGGGCAGAGCTCCAGTTGAAGGAGGTGGTACCATAGGACCAGAGAGTAAATTAAAATCACCCAATAGGTCAAAGCCGGTCGTTTGACTGGTTGCTGGAGCAGGAACAGAACCTGTTTGCCCGGTTTTACTAACACCTCCCATTCCGCCTAACGGAGGCTGATCCTGTGTCATGAAATCTAAACTAGGCTATGAAAATAAATAAATAAAATAAATAAATAAATAAATAAATAATAATAAATAATCACTTACTAATGGTGCTGCATTAAGACTAGGAAGTGCTACAAGATAAAAACCAGTTGATAAAGGGTTAAAATACACACTCTAACTCACCCAAACTAACATCATCCAACAGGTTGACCTCGTTACCTTGACTACGAACAGGGGCAGGGGGAGTTGGGGGATTACCAAAATTCAAATCAGCTAAATCCAAGAGAATACTGCTGTCTCCCCCTCCTGTGGCGCTTGTAGATGGAACAGGGTCACCAAAAGTACTTGGTAATTCTCCTCCTCCTCCGGTTGCTGCTCCTTTTGCCTCTCCCTCTCCTCCTCCTTCTTTTTTCTTTCCCATTTTCTTTTCGTACGAGTCAAGCACTCGAATAAGGGAATCGTTTGCCTTCAGTATCTCTGTCATGCCTTCTTCGTTTGGTTGGAGCTCGCTCGCCATTCGGAACAACTGTGGACGCATCTTCTCCACTGATGAATGTAATTCCTAACATGAGATAATACACACGGTACATCATTAAGGAAAAAAGAGAGAGAGAGAGAGAGAGAGAGAGAGAGAGAGAGAGAGAGAGAGAGAGAGAGAGAGAGAGAGAGGGAGAGAGTATTGTACTTCAATAATTTGTTTCTCATGTTCAGGTGCATCCGGTTTAAAATGTGAGAGCATCTCATTGAGGAGTTTGACGTTGTTGTTAATCAACTCAAGATCATCGAGACGCTTCTTGAGTTTTTCCATCCTCTTCTCGTCCTAGCAATGCACAAACTGTAATAATTATAATCATAATCCTTCTCTTACCCTCCGAACCATGTCCCTTATTAATCTGTTGGCAGCACGAAGGTCTTCTGGATTCTGACTTTTTATCAATTTACCTAACATCTAGAGGAAGGCAAGGAGGAAACAGATAGAGAGGGGGAGGGATGACCGATGAAGATATACTGACATAAAGTGAGAGATGATTAATCAAATACCTGAGATTGCCTAGGGTCTTCTTGCAAAGCGATTTTCGGTTTAGTAGCTGCTTCTTCTAGTGTTTTATCACGAGCGGCACTTTCATCAAAAACTAAACCTAAAAAAAGAATATTGTTATCGTCTACAAATCAATGGCATGTCCTCCATACCTTGCTTCTTAAGCATTTCATAAGCCTCTGCTATCTTTGTCTCACTAGGCAGACCAATCTTCCAACTATACAACATTGCCTTTACCTTTTCCTGAACCTTTTCAGGTATATCTTTACCTAGATACTAATGAAAAGCAAATGCATACAGTTTACTTATAATAAAGTACTTCAATTCAAACAGTACATGTATAAAGCTTATAGGCATGAATAAATGGATTGTAACAAGTACATGTACAGTACATGTATGTCCATCATTTACCTTTGGTGAGATCATGCGTATAAGCTCATTAAGAAACCGAAACTTTCCCAATTCCTGGTGGAACTTGCGACCACAATTCTTCACACAAGCCTCCAATAGCTATAGGACAGGAAGTGATGTAGTGTTAACGACATTCATACATAGTCTGCCAACCCACAATAGTAAATTGTGTAAACATTGCAGAGGTATAAAAGGAAGCTGCTACAAGTTATAGATTGTGTTGTATGAGCCGAGAGAAGGTTAGCATCTCCCTCGATAAGGACGAGAAAAGTCTTCGGACTTTCAACTTACAACACATGGTTAAGGCTATGCCACCTACTTTGTGGCATCTAACCAGTTTTTTTGTTAAAATTATTGCAAAGAATGTTGTAAGCAGCAAATTTTTTTCACAAAATTTTATAGGATTCAGTTAATTGGGTATCTCAATTAGAGACTTCTTAGCATAAAATAAATGCACCAAGAGCTGAAATGATTAAATACCATTAACTATTGGGTCTTCAATTATCAAAACATGCAACAAAAAGGAAGTACAACAGAGTGATTTAATGTATGTGACTATCTAGCCAGTGGATGATATTGATTAAGAGCTGATCATATGAGTCCTAATGCCCCCATATTTGGGGTCACCATTAGATGAAGTAATACAAACATACAAAGCACAAATTACAAATTACAAATCGTTTGTTTAGTAGTGGCAGGTACAAGATTTATAGTTTCTTTCCCTTCCAATAAATACACATGTAGTGTATGCAAGTTATGCAAGTGTACACATCTACATTTGTTCATGTACATATGCATGCAGTCCACTGAGTCCATAGTTGGCAATAATAATGAATGGTCATTCAATGATACTAAAAGTAAAAGTGATATCAACTTACAGCCAGTGCGAGTAGAGCAACCTTTTCATTCTTGTCTTGTATCTTGGGGACTATTATCTTGAGTGCAACCTGTGGCCTGTAGAGAATAAATGAGTAAATCAACTATTAGAACATTCAATATTATACATGTACACGTATGTATGGTTAGAAGTCCAATCACATTATCACATGCCCCATTGAGTATAATGTATACACTTCTTAGCTCTTACCCTTCCATTTCTGCATTGACTTTGTCACAGAAAGCCATAATGAATTCCCAGTCTTCATATCTGTTCTTAGGATTAGTGGCTTTCTCTGTAATGGAGAGGAATGGGGAGAGGGAAAGAAAAGGAGGAAGAGAGAAGAAATTAAAGGACGCAGAACAAAAGGGCTCGTTGACACTATTGAGTGTATGGGATATTAAAAGCAACAGTTAAAAAAGAGAGGGTTATATAAATCTGTGGTTAGTGTCTGACTGATGTTTAAGAACAACTAAAGCAAGCGAAGAGGTATTTCACTTACCCAGTAAAGCCTCCAGCGAGTCATCCATTTTAAAACAAATCACGTGACCTGTAAATGACGTCACTGTAACGACGCACAACCACGCCCATTGTGTAGCCACGCCCTTTAATAAAATGGCAGCTCACAAGCTGAGACAAAATAAGAAAAAATCTCCTCATGTAGAGAACAGAGATGGTATGGAGCACTGTGTGGCAGTCTATATATTAATCTTTACCTTTCAGGTGACTCTGAGATTGACCAAACGCTAAAGACCCTTCAGAAACCAGCAGCATGTAACTTTATACTTAGCATGGTAGAAAGGTGATTTTAAAAATATAAAAATCACCACACATTTCATTATTTTATTCCAGGTATATTCGTTCACTCTCTTCACCTGATCTTGTCGTCTCGTCACTACCAAACAAAGAGAAGCTCCTTTCTCTTATTGATAGTTATATATTGTTAGTACCTACTGCTGCTGCTTCTTCATCTGTAGAGTGGCCTTTCAATGTGTTTGAAGAATTGGAGCTCCTAGAGGCACTGAGAGGACAAGTAGAAGAGAGACAACTGAGCAAAGAGATACAGCTAGCATTGTTTGATACTCTTTTTGGTTTGGCAGATGATGATGAGGTATTTTATTTCCTTTTTTTATTTTTTGTTTAATGGTCATAAACTCAAATTAATTTTACACATTAGCCTACTATTGTTGCAGGTAGCATCAGCGCATCGACTGTCTTTATTGAAGAAACTCGTATCATTAAGTATCTCTGGGCTGGGGAATGGCACAGTGCTACACTGCACCACTTACTGGATGGAGGTGAGATTCAATTAATCCATATCTTCTATCCTTTCTTTCTTTCTATAGTTATATCCGATTGCAGCTGCAGAACTAGCTACTAACATATACTCAGAGTTTTGTGAACTATTGCCCAATGCAATGGAGCCATTGCTGGCACTAGGCAATAACTGTCCATCGTTTACTAAGCTCCTCATTCTTCATCTTACATCTTCATTCCCTATAAGCTCCAGTAAGGGAAACTAGTGATTATTGTAATATTCATTTGTTTTCAGGTAGTTCCATCGGTCATGCTTCATGCCCTCCATTGAGATGTATTCATTTACTCTCTCAATGGATCCTAACTAATCCCGATTCTCTAACCACCTTCCCTGATACTAGGGACTCTCCGATTCTCATTCGATCGCAGAGAGTCAAACGCCCCATCAATGCCCCTCCGTTAATGGGTGTGGCCCAGTGGGTAATACTAGAGCCTCTAATACCCGACCAGTGGATAGTGAGGAACACAGAGAGAAGACTGAGAGGGAGGGACGAGGAGAAGCAGCTGGTCACAGAGTACAGGAGCTCAATGTCACAGCTTCATGCTAACCTATTGACTTACCTCATGTCTCTCTCGAGCTCTCCCGTTCACATTGCAATGACTAGTACCAGCCTTTCTTCACTGGTTGGAAGACTCTTAGAGTTTCAACAGAAAACAGCGACACTCCTCCAGGAGGAAAAGAACAAGACTGAGCTCTCGTTGGAAAGACTGTCTCAGTTTTTGCAGATTGGTCTCGATGTTGGAATAGTCTCACTCAATCCAGGTGAAGGAGTATCTATATAGCATGTCATTTTATTTTATTCTCTTTTTTGTAGATTTTTTAACAACCCTACTATCAACTCTACCCAAGAACAGGCTACTTAACATTGTTGTCTCCCACCACAGAAAAGGAGTGACTTATAAAAACTGATTAATATCACATTTCTCATCATTAATTCATTAATTTCATGCCTATAGTATAATGATACAAACTATCTTTGTAATAATAATAATAATAAATATAAAACTATTTTAAACTATTCTGAGTGTTCTCTTTTCATCTTGTCTGATGATGGTGATCCATCAGTCTTCCATGATGCTTTATTGAGTAACATCAGTCCAAGGAGAAGAGGGAGGTGAACGAGAGAGAAGTGAAACAATCTCCTAGCTGACTTGAAATCAGAGTCCTGGTAGAATTTCCAAGAAAGATAGGAGAGCCATAGGTTTGGTAGAGCAGAGTCAAAAGCAAACCACCATGTTGTGAGACCAAATACAGGAGCAGCAGTGCATATGGGAATGAGAGAAAGAGAGTATCTGAGAGCAACTTTCCTGCATAAAAGAGGATCTGTTACTGACATCATGCGATACCCGCCACGCGAGTAGTCGCCTTGATGACTCCAACTGAGTGCATTGAAATGAGGAAACTGCCAAGCAAAGAGAACACCAGCCAGAATGAATGCAGAGGGTGAGAGGGTCCCAGTGCATGCAGTCCAGCCCATTACTGGCGGTATAGCACCAACAACTGAGCCTACCCAAGTATTAGCAATGCTCAGCCTCTTCATTGGAGTATACACTGCACTGTAGAGGATTATATTGAATACTCCTAGAGTTGCTGTTAATGCATTGACTCCAGTGGCTAGTATAAGAGTACCAGTTACTCCTGATATTATACCAAAGGAGAGAGCATGGAGAGGGCTACAGGCAAAGAAAGTTAAGTAGATATGAAAGTGCATATTTAATTGACTCACCTCATCAGTCCTCTTACTAGGACTCGGTTTCTTGTGCGTGACATTTGAGAATCAAAAGGAACTTCTATCCACTAAATAAATGAATAAATAATTGTGGTCAATAGTTTTTGGAAGGCAATGAATATTTGTATAGGCTAACTGTGTATCTAAAGCTTTCAAGAATCTCACAATTCATGAAAAATCAAACAGCTCACAGTAAATGTAAGTTTTTGTTGAATAACCACTGGCCAAAACTCAAGTCAAGAATTTGAGAAAATATGATCAATATTTGGCCAAACTTTCTACATAACAATATGTCTATTGATGTATCTAATGCTGCATTAGATTACTCATTACCTGATTAAAAGTATTAGCAGCAGCTGAACACAAAGCTGTCCCCACACAACTATACAATAGAACAGAGGGTATTGTAGGAGAAGGAGCCATTGCATACCCAACCAGTGTAGTGAGTACTACCAGAGCTATAGAAAAGAATAAATGCATAATTTAGCTAGAAAAATTATATCAAGATACCACAAAAAATTAAAAAAACATGAGATATGCACATATTCAAGAAGAAACTAGTACATGGCTACATAAATTATAAACTATAAGTCTAATGAGAGTGGCATAAAAGAGACTATCAGGAAACATTGTAATACAGTCATAAAGGGGAATTCCCAGGGGAAAACCAGATAAGCATCATCGCTGTGCCAAAACACGACATAAAGCTAGAGTGCAACTAATAACCAATAATGGCTAACTACTCAGATGAATGTGATGGACCATCTTGCCAACTGTGTGCAGAATACGGAAGAGAAAGTGACAACATTCAAGAGGAAACTGATGGAGGTAGTGGTACAGGCTTTGTAGTATACTTAATAACAAGTGCTAAAGGTGTTCCTTATGTTGGTAAGACCAACAATTTCAAGCATCGTATGTCTCAACACCGTTATGCTATTAAGGATGGTCGTGGAGATGGAAGAAAGTTCATAGAATACTATAGAAACCATGATTTTGATGCAGCTACTAAAGAAATTTTAGATACAGCTCAAAATGAGGAAGAATTGGAAGAGATGGAGCATTTCTACATAGCACAGTATAATAGTGTCAATAATGGGCTGAATACTAAGTGGTAAAGAAAGAAAGGAACAAATAATTTTTGCTGCTGAGATACTTTTTTTCTATTTTGTATGCTGTTCTTAAAATAAATTTTATTAATAAAAATACAACTGATTCACAAAAATTGAGATTAAACGCAGATGCAGCATGCATATTCTCTTGGGGGCAGAGTTCAGTAGTAACAGCTCTAAATTATTGATTGATAATACTAGAAGTACAGTGTGGAAAAATTACTCTTCCAATAACACTATTCATAGAGACGGAAGACACTACGTGATACCATAATAGTACTAATACTCACCCACATTTTGGCAAGACACAGTACCTACAAACAGCCCACAGCAAAAGATTTATAATACCAAGAAAGAGCTCAATATGCCTCCTTACTCTTGTGTACCTATCAAATCATGCAGGAGTGATCTTAAAAATGTTGTCTATCTCATAGTTAGTACAAGAGGTAAGAAATATGTTGGAATAACTACACGCACACTGAAGCATCGTATGGGACAGCACCGTGAAGCTATCAGAGCAGGGCATGGTGATGGACAGAAATTCATTGATTATTACAGAAGGAATAATTTTGAAAAGGCCACGGTTCAAGTTCTGTACAAGCCAAGAGGAGGCAAGGTAAGTCAAAAGCTGCGTCAAAAGGAAGTAGAATACATACAGGAGTATGACAGCATGAGAAATGGATTGAACTCTAAACTTTAAAGAAAGACTTGAAACTAAAGGCTACAATATACACATGTATAGTAATTTTTTTATTCTAGGTTTCTTTTAAGAATTTTACTTTTACATAAAGATACCATACCAGTACCAGTAGTTAGATTATAGTCAGGTAAAATGAGGCAATTTGATTGGTCAAATGAGGTAATCTAAGTAGCTTAGTTACCTCTTAATAACTTCTTAGATTACTTATTAATAACCATTATTTATAATAATAAAATTGTTATTTTTGAATATTTACAGTCAAATTTGTGCAGTTACTGAAAGCAATTAGTCGTTCACACCGTCCATCGACATTTTAAATTTTTTTTGTTTGTTGAGTATTTTGAGTGTTCGCTAAAATATCTGATATCTCAATCATTTGTTCAGCTGTGATGCCCTCTTGTAGCTTCTCACTCCATCGATGCTATGGTGACCAATGTGTTCCATTATCAGTTGTTCATCAACACCTTCTTTGTATAAACGGGTCGCTGCAGTTGCTTGTAAAGAATGATTAGTTTTGACTCCTTTTTATTCCTCCCATTTCAAACATTGTTTTTGTCATCATTGTTTTGTTGTTTTGTTCATTCAAACATTGTTTTGTTCATTATAGCTAGATACCACACACCATGTGGTATAGAGTATTAGGAACATAAGTTCAGTGCCGTCTTTTTTCCTCACTTCCAGGACAAACATTTCCATAGATTTTGCTAGCTCTTCGCAACTGAGAGACATCATAGACGGAGTTTCATCAAGTTGTAGCTTCCACCTACACCAAGTATTCCATTGGTTTATGCACCAATAATTGTTTCTACCCTCGTTTTTTCGCCTGGCAGTTACGGATGCTGGCACTCCTTGCTGGTTTGGGATAGTGTATCTTTGTCCTGGTGCTGTTTGCTACAGAGCTCTAACAGGACAGGCTAGTATTGTAGAAGACATTGCCGAGTGATACCTTTGTCGGACCTAGCTAGTTTTGACTTGAAACTGTCTTGTGCTGTCGCTATAGCGTCTCCCAAGGTAAAATCACTGACCAATAGCTTTTCAGAACATGGAAAAGACTGGTTAGCAACACCATCATCCTTGTTGGTAACGAGCCCACTGCCTAACATTACCTGACTATAATCTAAAGAACCTAGACAATGCATTTTCAGTTTCTACATGATTTAGATTACCTTGAAAACATTAATTAACCTCGGGCTACGCCCTCGGTTAATTAAATTTGTTTCCTCGGTAATCTAAATCACGTAGAAACCTCAAATGCGTTGTCCAACCTATATTTAGGGGAATATTCCTACATGTATGTATTCAGTATTCATAGTATTAAGAGGGTCACTTTTTGGCGGGACATTACAAGAAGAGCCTCAAAGTGAAGTGGTCTATTATATCAACTAGAGTAAAGAAAGAGCTCAAGATGCCAGCTAAATCTCATAAGTCATGCGGAAAGAAGACTACTGATAAAAAAGGTTCTGTGTATCTTATAACTAGCAAAAAAGGTGCCCATATTCTAGGAAAAACTACAGGTCCGCTAAATCACCGTCTAAATCAATACCGCCATGCTATAAAGACAGGGCAAGGAGAAGGGCAGAAAATAATCAAATATTACAGAAAGCCTGGAAATGACTTTGGAAAGGCCAAAGTTAAAGTCCTCTTTCAAAGCAGCAACCCCAAGAAGCTGGAGAAAGAAAAGGCAAAATACATGCCAAAGTATAAGAAGAATGGATTAAACACTAAGAAGTAAAAAAGCTCCTGAACTTTGCTGAACTTATATAACTTTTGCTGCTATACTTTTAAATTTTATTTCCCTTTTTGCTGCTGTAGTCTAGTTTTTGAAACTTTTTCATTTATTCCCTTTATTTTAGCTCCCATTATGATGATATTTTAACCACCTGAGTGTGTTTATCATTCAAATGTAGATTACTTTAGCCCCCCATTATATTTAACCACCTGAGTGTGTTTATGATTCAAATGTAATTTATTCCCTTTATTTTAGCCCCATTATGATACCTTAAGCACCTGAGTGTTATCACCAAAATGTAATATGATACTTTCCTTGTCAGCACTTTCATGGTAAACATGTTGTTGGTTATCATTGCAATGCTGACATCATCATTTCTTGTAAATAAAATTCCCATACCTTCTTTTAAAAACTAAATAAGAGCACTGAAGCTAGGTCTTACATAGCATACATGTAGTTAAAATGCCTCAAGTATCAAAAATCCAAGAATACACTATAATAATGATTCCTACAGAATGCTAAGCAAACGGTTCACTCCTTCATGCATTTCTTACAAAGTGACAACAGGAAATCAGGGCCTAAATATGTAGCACCTCTCCAAGAACAACCACTCATTCTCCTCCCTACAGCTACTAGTCACTACAGTGATTGCCCTAGAGTGAAGCCATCACACAATATGGCTACCAATCAACCCAACAGTGACTGTGCCAGTGAATCAAGTGAAGACTCAATCTCCTCCTGCTTCAAGACTGAGAGTTGGGAGTCCTATCCAACAGATTTCCTTGTAAAGAGTGACAACTTGGGGCTAGATGAAGACTACTGCGACTGGTCCGACTGCAAACTCTGTAAAGTAGTAAAGTGTATGATAAAGAACAATCCCAACTACACAGTTAGTACAAGGTTCTGTTCCCTGAGTCACCTGGTGTACATACTGGCCCATAGAGACATTCATTATGTCGGTATAACTACAATACCACTCAGGTACTGCCTCCGTCAGGTCCGCAACGCCATTGATAGCGGAGAGAGCTCGGAAGAGAAGCTAATACACTATTACCGATACAGGGACATCAGCTCTGCTGAAATACTTATTGTTGATCATGCAGCGAGTCTTCAAGAACTACGTTCGAAAGCTAACGAGTACATGAAGCAATGGGGAGCAGTAGAGTACGGACTGAACATGTCATACATGTCAGAGGATCAGGAGCAGCCACCATTTTGTAAGGACGTGTCTACCTCGGGAGCGTATCATAATAAGAGCAACAAGCACAGGATATGGATACCGTCATCACGTGACAAGAGGCCATCAGTTGAAATACCACTACCAGCAACACTGGGTGATTCAATACCAGAATCAGATAAAGAGAAGCAAGAGTAATGACAATTACATACACTTCAGTATCAGGGTGGAGGCTTTGAGCTCCAGTTATGAAGTATTAGAGACAGTCATTGGTCTAATATATGCTCTTTAGGAATGGGAAGCTCTGATAGGCAATGTGCAACACTCCATCTCTCTCATGACAAAACTGACAGGTTTGTATGACATTCAAAACACTCCATTGCCCTCAATGAAAGATACAAGCCACTAAACATTTTAACAACTGAATAACTGTCAGAAGACACGATCAATAACTGTCCGATCACATTTGGAGGCATGGGAGGGTAACTTTTAGTGCTACCATGGTTACAATTGGTGTCATCCATAAATACTTACAGTGAAAATGAGGAATAGAATTTTCAATGCAAAACAAAGTCTTCATGCAGGCCACATGCAGCCAGAAAAACTAGTGAACTGCACTATATAACACACAATTATTAATACACAATGTCCTTCTACTAATTCTAATATTAAAATGCTATTATATATTTAACAATTAAATTGGTGGAATGTTAAAATCTACAATTCAGCCCATTTTTCTTGAACAGGATATGAGCTATACATGCATCGTGTAACTTACAAGTGAGTCTGTATTTTGAGAGCTTTAGGTACATGTATGGCAACTTCTTAATATCAATCCTTTGTTCTCTCCATTCTTCATCCAGTGATTTACATTGCACATCTTTTCTCTTTGGCTCATTAGAGAGGACCTAATCAGCCAAAGCAACAGTATTAATGCAACCATTATTATTGTACCAAATGAAATTACACAATTAGTTATAAGAAAAAGTCTTTAATTAAAAGGTGTGGCTGATAGGGTAGTAGATCAATTATTATGAAAGGTTAGGTTCCTAATGTACATATTAAAACCAAAAATTTGCATTTTCCTCACAACAATTACTATTTATAAGGATCCCCATGTAATTGAATAACCAGCATTATGTGATACACAAATTAAACTTGATTATATTCGCATTCACCTCATCAAATACAACTTCGTTCAATTTCTTTTTCTCTTTTAATACCAAAGACCTCTTTTTAGCAGGCCTTGGCTTAGAATCAGGCTGCACACTAGGTGGCTGATGCAACGTTGCATAGAGTCTTATGTGTACTGAAGAGCTTCTGGTTAGTTTAAAACCACGTGACCCCCGGCCAAATAATGGGAATAGTCTTGCTCTGCATTGTACTAAAAGGGAAAGTTATGAAAATAAAAGAATGTGAGCAAAAAAATGATTAACATACAGCACAAGATCTCCATATGGTAACGGGTTAAAAATAAAATCACAACAAAGAGGCGTGGTTAAACTTGAACCACACCCATTTCAATTTCCCGCCAGAGTTGGCGGTAAAGTCTTCAGTAAAATGGCAGATGATCCCAAACAACAGCAGAAACAACACAGAAGCACTGCGAGTGTTCCTCAGAGAGAGGCTATGATGAGAATGAACTATTTGTATCAGGTAAGGAAGCGTCATGGTAGTGTTTTTTTATTTTAGTTAAAATTAAAAGAGTTTGATTGCTTTGGAATTAAAATTTAATCATGTTAATTGTAATTTTGCAGGCTGCTTGGGTACTTGTATCCCAAAATCAAGTCCAATTATCTCAGTTCTATATACGGACGATGAAATCTATCAGTCAGAAACTAGTCATCAAATTGTAAGGAGCCAATCAATGGATTGTGGACTTCAATTGTACCTTAGTTCACGATTCATCATTGCCTATAGGGATCCTACTATTAAGAGAACCATATGCAAGTCATGTGATGCTCTACAGGTACCAGGGATCACTTGTACTCATAGGATAAGAGGTAGTCGATTAATGCATCATTTGTTAATTTTTATTTTACACCTTTTTATTATTCCATTCTTTCAATTCAAATTTGCAATTTAACTGACACACAGTTAGACCGCAGAGGCACGTGGTGATCAAGTGTTTGATGTGCAAGACGTATAAAAAGTTTTTCACTAAAGACTATGATGGATCATCAACTATAGCCAACAGCTGATCCTCTTTGTAAACTAAGAAACACAATAAAAACTTATAGTTTTTGTGCGTATGTATATGGTTTTAGCTGTTACTGTGCTAATGATTGTTGCATTTCTAACTGCATTATCATCATTTGCAAGTATTTGTTTCGTATGTTATGAGATCACACTGTATACTCTTTTATAATGTTAGTGAGTAACTCAAAGTCCACTGATTGCACTGTGATTTTTTTGTGTATGTGCAACACAGCAGAGCCTGAAACCTTCATTATAACAGTTATTATTTTACGATTTTCATAAGATTTATAAACACTGTAGATCAGGAAATTTGTGTAGTAGAAAATTTCTGTGTTTTTAAATTGTGCTGTGATTTAATTTTTACTAAATAAGGGTAATCTAATTTTTACGAAATTCTAATTCAGTAAAATTAAAATCACAGTAAAAATAGACAGTAAGTCTCTCGTGCAATAGTGTGAGCCTACACCAGTATGTCTTCATTGGTGCAAATGAGTAATTTTAGCACCAGCAGAGCAATCTCAAGCTGTATAAACATGGAGAGAAATGAGCTCCTTAAAGATGTGCCCTATTCCCACCAAGAACTAGACAAAGTCCTACAAGATGATGGTAGTTGTTTTCTTAGCAAACCAAATCAAAATATTTCTGTCTTTGATGCCTGGAAAGAAGCTGACAGCAGCAATACGATGATAGCTTCTCAAAATGCTCATAAACTTGACCCTCAGGAAGTTAAAGCCTTGGAGGAGAGCTGCAATGCTTTGATCCATGCATCACCACTGAATGAGACTGAAGGCAACAGAATTGATATTCAGGAAAATGATGTACAGGAGCTCGAAGATTGTCTTCCAGATGATGAAAATGACTATAAAAATGACTTCTTTGATTTCCTTGGTTATGAGCCCTACCCAGACAAGGACTATGATTTTACTAAAGAGCCAACCAGAGATGAAATGTACAGTCTTGATACAGGATGCACTGGAAAGGACACATGTAAACTCTGCGCTAAAATCATTCGAGAATCTGCAGCAAAAAGCAGAGGAATGTCACTACGCTGCATGACAAAGAATGTTGTCTATCGCATTACAAGCTACAATGGACAGACTCCTTCGGATTTCATCAATGTTGCCACTTCCCCACTGAGGAAAGAGCTGAGGGAACTCAGAAAAATGATAAGCTTTCGACAAGGTGTTGAAAAGCCCTTCATTGATTACTACCAGAATCACAACTTCATGAAGGCAAGGATCGTTGTGATGTACAAGAGTCGAAATTTCCGAGATCTCCTCAGAATAGCCATTATTGCAAAAAAAGATTTCAATGTCTCTCATCGTGTCAGCTTGAACCTCCCCATACCAAGTGACAGGGTGCTATCAAGCAAAGAATTGGGCAGTTCTTCTCCGTCACTCTCATCTGAATCTGGGAGTGGTGATGAGGATCAAGATGATGGAGATGATAAAACCTTGCATGCAAAAGGTGGATCTGCCATTCATAGAGTCCAGCATCTTGTTCGAATGATATCAAAGCAACCGAGACAACCCACTTCACTTCAGTCAAAATCTGGAGCTGACTTTCATTCATTATACCCATCATCTGCACTCACATCCAAAAAAAGAAAGCGTCTACAGTCATTCATGAACACACAGCCAGCCAAAGTATTACTGAGGAGGACCAATACTTGCCCATCTGGCCTCGGTGATAAAGTAAAAACGACAACTGATACTTGCTCTAGTCAGAGTAAGACGCCTTATCAGCATAGGATAAAGTCAGGGAATGTGAAAGAGACTACTAAACTTAAAGAGAAGACCCGTTTTGAAAATCAATCATCGGTGACCAGGTTGGATTATCGTCCTGCTAACAATCCGGAGCAAAAGAAGTCTGAATTCCTTGAGGCACAAGCTTTGGATGAAAACAAAAAGCAGTCGGTGCCACTACCAAACAAACCAGCCCCTCCTCTTGTTAAAAACAGGACTGTCCCTTCATTGATATCTGCAAGTCTAACTCGCAAGAGTTCTTCTAAAGATATCGGTAAACCAGATCCTCCTTTAAAACCAACCCCACTCATAAAGCAACAAAGTTTTAGAAAAGAAATGAGCCAATCACTTCCTCCAGCTCTGACTAGAAAGAGTGCTTCAAAAGAAATGGATGACAAGCTACCTCCACTGGTTTCTAATGTAATCATTAAAGCTAATGGAACAAATGACTTAGCAAAGGAGGACAAACTACCCATGCCTCCAATTGGTAATACAAGACCTTCTTTAGTTGAACAAGGAGGAATTAGAAATAAATACAAAAGGCCTGCACCAATGACTAAGATGAAACCTCCTCAAAGTGCAAAAGACTTAAAACGACCTTGGAATAGCCTTAGGAAGGGTACAGCAGCTACTAGACCTCCTCTTCATCCACCATCATCTTCTCTCGTTCCTTTGAACAAGAAAGATCAAAATCCACCATTATTGATAACGAAGAAAGAACCGAGATCAATTACAGCTGGAAAAGGAGCCGAACCTATTCTAAGCCGTAAAGAAACAGACCCCAATATAAAGCCCAGTGGAAACGATATTCCTAAAGCTCCTGCCGGAAATGGAATGAAACGTAATGTAACAAGTAGAATGAGGAGACCAGCAACAGTACACAAAGGGACTGATCATGTACGAGAAAACTCTTCTAAGGCCGAGAGAGAAGTTGATCCCATCATTCAACCGAATGAGCTTCCTTCAATACCATCTTCTGGTGAAATTGATAATAGACCCTCCAAAGAGATCCTGCCCAAAATTATACAGCCAATGCAGGCAGCTGGCAGATTCATCCAGCCACAAAAGAACACGAGGCCACCATTCAAGTAAAGGGATGAGTGGACTTTGTTTTGCCTATTGAATTAACATACAATGATAATTATTAATGTCTTTGTTTAACATACAACTATAATTATTAATGTCTTTGTTTAACATACAACTATAATTATTAATGTCTTTGTTTAACATACAACTATAATTATTAATGTCTTTGTTTAACATACAACTATAATTATTAATGTCTTTGTTTAACATACAGCTATAATTATTAATGTCTTTGTTTAACATACAGCTATAATTATTAATGTCTTTGTTTAACATACAGCTATAATTATTAATGTCTTTGCCATGTATTTTGTTAATTATTTTAACTAGTTTATTCACTTTGGTATTAAATGTTCTTCTCTTTAATAATGTTAAGCAGACAGCGAGTGGATAAAGCGATAATCATGAGCCCTGTATGTTAAGAGAGGAATGGGAAAAAGCTGTAACTAGCAAAATTAAAAGATCTTAATGTCAAGTGAGTCTTTAAGATTGTGGATTGGTGTGTGCAAAAGTGATGAGCAATTCATAATTTTTATTAGTAGAGATCATCTATATCTTCGTTAGTCTCTGTTTGCTTGACAATGTTCTGCTGCTGACGATAAAGAATTGCTACCTGTACAAAAAAGTGAAAGAGAAGAGAATAAAAGTTGTTTTTAAAAGTCTGTTCATTACCTGTTGATTGGTAGTGGCTTGCTCTGGTTTCTTGTCTTCTCTTATACGAAGAAAACGAGGGAAACGAAGTGAAATGCCTTTCTCTGGATCAATCTAACAACAATTATAAGCAGTAGTTACTAAAATGGATATACCATGACATGATCAATAATTATTAACTTAGTTTTAAAATGACTAAATTTATAAGGATACTAAAAGCTGTAGTAACAACAAGGGCAAATCAAAAGCTTACAATTCCAGCAGCAGCTGGATAAACAGGAGACACAGAGAGATCAGCCGCCTTTACTTCCCAGACTTGGACAGGCTCAAACCAGTGGTCAGGGGTAATGCTATCACTAGTGCTGTAGTATGATTTAGGTCCATCGATGACGTGATCTTTAAGATATGAAGTGTGCTGTTCTAACTCCTCATCTTTGAAACCAGTACCAATCTATGTAAAAGTATATATAATATTTGAGACAATAATGATAAGTATAGGTAATAGGTTATACACCAAGGTAGAGGTTTCTTAACCTAGCAGTCGCAAGGTTAATAAATGCCATAGAAACTGATACCACCAGGTTTTACCATGACATTTGAAAACAACTACCAGCTGCAGATAATAAGACCACAGTTGACATACATACAACATATCTAACATACTAGGCCAGTAAAGAATCGACCAAGCTTGACAAAGTTAGACAACCGAACTAATAGGAGCGGAGCGTAAGTGTACAGCGCCAAGTTTCTAACTTTATACTATGTGTCCCCCCCCCTCCCCCGGAGGTTTCTAATAGATTTAGAAACCTGGTGTTCTGCATTCTGATTGGTCGATTAAAATTTGGCATGGACCGCATGGTAGAATTATTTAAAAATTAGATATCAGCCAAATTTCTTAACGAATATGGACAAATGTAATTTTAAAAAGAACAGGAAAAAGCCATTAGCGCCCTACATGCCGCTGATTTACAAATTATAGCAATTTCTTTGACTGGTACAAGTGATCAAAACCTTCAATTTCATTCCATGAATTAACAAGCTTTATGCAAATAGTTGCCACATAAACAAGTTGTCTTACTAAATTTACCATTACCATTTATATATTCACTCCTTCTCTCTTATTCACTTTACAAATGACTTGATATTCTTCGTTTTCCTCGTCATAGCAAGCCAGTAGAAACCCGCCATACTTTCCTGTTCTCTTTCCCGTTCCATGAAACCCACCAACCACAACGAGATCTAGTGTGTCGCCCACACCCTCAAGATAATCCTTCTTAAGCTACAAATAAAAATAAAAACAATTATTATAATAATGATAATTATAACGAGTTACTTTTAGCCAGTTGCGGGATCTCTTTGCTATTTCATATGATGCATCTTTATCAAGACACTTGACCATTAAGCCTTCACAATTACCTATAGACAAAGAACATATAGAGAAGAATAGGTACATGTACATGCACATTATAAATATTGAGAGTTACAAGTATGTCATGGAAAGGCATACCTTTCATTGATTCATCCATAAAGCTCTGAATGTCTTCAATATTAGTAGAATCAATACTTTGAACAAACATAAACTCCTGTTGATACAAAATAATGATATGTGATGTTAATGATATGTTAGTACAGGGTCTCGAGTCAAATTTCGCAAAAAAATGGCAAGGAGAGAATTCCACATTTTTATAATTTTTCTTGATACATATACATGTCCTTATGTTGCGTAGAAAGTTTGAGCTGATTCCGATCAAAATTGAATTTTTTACAAATTTTTAAAGTTGCTCAAAAATCAGGTCAAAGTCCCTGTACTATAGTACAATACATACTTTACATGCAATAGTCAACTGCATTACGTCAATATGCTTGAACACATACATGTACACATTTTCCTAATTCTCACCCCTTCAATCTCTTTGAATGAAGACTTCAATAGCTCTCGCCTAACTCTAAAAGGTTCCCTAACTAAAGGTCTCCCATTAAGAAATAACAGGTCAAAGGCAAAGACGCAGACTTGGACTTTAATCTCAGAAATATTTGCATCCTAAAAATCAATCAAATAAATGACACTAATATAATATTTTTTCACTATTATACTTTTCTTTTTCTAGTGCTCAGAGTTTGGAAAGGAAGTATTTGTTTCTTCTCGATATCCCACGCAACAGCTTCAGCGTCAATCACACAAGACTTCACTCCCTCTCTCTCTCCTTCCTCTCCCTCTCCAGCAGTCTTCAACACCTGTGGAATCCTTGCTATGATGTCCGGATACTTAGAAGTATTGTCCTCTTGGTTGCGACTGTATATCTGAACAGTGTTGTCATCCAATAAATGAATCTACGTAGAGAGAAAATGATAGTATACTAATAATTATTTTGCAAGATATAAGAATAACAGTCAGATACTGAAAATAATCAACAACTCAATCTGAAAGTAAACAATAAGTGTAGAAATAAAGAAATAACCGTCCATGTACATACATGGATGGATCACGACTATAAGTCGTGTTTCTTCTTTTTTTCACTCACTATTAACTAACCTGGGCCCTTTCACCATCATACTTCCATTCACATGTAAACTCGGACTGCTCAAATCGTCTGAGTACCTCTTGTATGCCTTTAGTGGGGTGAGCTAGCATTGGTTTTAGTGGTATCCCCGGAGTCAGGGAGCAGTGATTGGGCAGCTCATCCAGCCCATGCTCAAGTAGAGCAGGTATCAAGATATCATAGTTTGGCAATTCACTGTCATGAAAGGAAAATGACATAAATAAAATGATTTGAGTTTGAAAGTTTAGATTGGCTTAAATAGCCATATTTTAGAAAAAACAGTAGACATACACATGTGCAACGTAGGCACATTTTGTTCAAAGAATTTAATTATTAATATAAAATTACCAGTAAGCATTCTTGACAATAGCAGCTGCTGCATCCAGCTCTTTACGAAACTTCTCTCCATTGACCCCCTGACTGGCATCAGCAATATCTGAGAGTTTATACTAAAAATTTGGGAAGAAAAGTTACCCATACCTTGTCCAGGTGGTGTGTATTTGACAGCATGAGCAAGAGCAACTAGAACTGATTGTTCCGCTAAACCGATCCGTAGCTTACCACTTAGTGATCTGAAGAAACAACAAATCATCATCATCAGTATTATTATTATTACTATTACTATTATTATCATCACTATTTTAGTAGTAGCTCTCCAACAATTGGATCAGGAGGAAATTGAACTGGCATAAACACTGGTTTGTTTGTGGATTGCCAATGATATAGAAAATGTATACTTTGGATGGATGCAGAAACACAACAAGACCAACTGCCAATTGCAACAACACTACATTAAGTTGTACGTGTGTGTGTGTGTGTGTGTGTGGGTGTGTGTGGGTGTGTGTGTGTGTGGGTGTGTGTGGGTGTGTGTGTGTGTACATGCAATGTGCTTGTGTGGTAGGTACCATTAGAATTGATTTTTGCTACCTTGTTAAATATTTAGCCTCGCAATCTTTACAACTGACTATCAGACTTTTAATTATGTCAACTTTCTTATTCTGAGACTGAAAAAAAGACAAAGACGATGTATTAAGAGTATTAAAGGATCACGATTCAAGAATTTAATAAAATAAAGTATAAATTATAACTCACAGAATGCCCGGTCAGTTTAGCTATCTCTGTAAATTTATTAAATACGCTACTAATGGTAAGAGGAGGCGGAGCAAACATAGTCCGTTGTGTTGATCTGCTTGCTTCTGCTATTAAACCTAGGTCACCTTTCTCTGCCACTTCAGCTTTGATCTGCTGCGGATTTCGACCTGTCAATAGATCATAATAACAGGGTATTTGACTATAGCCCATTCAATAGTTGTTGAAACTCCCTTATAAAATAATGCTAATTTTAAATAATGCTAATTTTGGCAATAAAGTTTAGGATCATATGAAATTCCCAACTCCAGCATGCATTGACTAACCGGTAGCACTTGACAAAGCTTTAATCAGAATATTGTCACCAATACCAAGTTCAAGGCCTTTATAAGCTGGCCCCAGCTAAACAAGCAAAAAGACAGCTGAATACTTTATTTTGCAAAACTACCTTGTTGAGGCACAAGTAAATGCATTGCGTTGTTTCCCGAGGAGAAAGAGCTATTACTGATCGTAAAAAATTAGTTAAAATACTGATTATCTTCAATCTATGAAAAAACAAACACGATAAAACAAAAGCAAACAAAACTAAATTGTATTATTTTCAAGATCACATGCCAAATGTTTACCTTCCTGATATTTGCTCAATCTGTTGAAATGTTTTAGCAATAGCAAGATAGGGAACTCTATAATAATTATGAATAATAATTTTTAATGTTTCTGCAACAAATACTCACTTTTGATTTTTTGTCCAGCAAGCATCTTTTACAGGATGATAGTTTATCTTTGTGGGATCAAAAGAAGAGCTGGTTGAAGTCTTTTTTGCAAAGCTACGTTTAAAATAAAGTAAAGTAGTGCCTCCATTTCTGTATTTAAGCATTGCTATTTAAGATAGGCGTGGTTCGCTGACACACCCATACGGTATAAATATGCAATAATATCACAGACTAAAACAGTGGTAGCAGAGTGGCGCAGCGGGAGCGTGCTGGGCTCATAACCCAGAGGTCGATGGATCGAAACCATCCTCTGCTATCTTGACTTTTTTTTTTTCTACCCAACAGCTTTTACTTTTTTTGTCATTACCTTTCTTTTTTTTCACCAGCAGACACACTGTTATTCTCTTTATCTTCTGTCAAAATGTATTCAATTTTGGAATAGTTGAGAAAAAAGTGGTTACCTGCAAGTGAACTTGATTTTTCAATTTTTTCGCATTCAGAAACAGGACAACTTTCTTCTTTAGCTTCTTTAGTCTCTTCAGACACAACTACATCTTTCACATCATCAGCCTGAGACTTTGGTTTGATAACAGGATCCTCCTGAGTGTCTTTCTTCTTGATTATTGTTTTTGCAGCTGCCGTTACTCTTCCAGTGTGTTTTCGAGCTAACCATAAAACAACACACAAACAGATTGTGGCTCATTATGAAGCAATAACATAAAACTAAGTAAATTTACTATGCAAACAACTAACCTGTGGCTCTCTTTGGAGGTGTTTTGGTGACACTACTAGTACTATTAGTTTTCACAGGCAATGATGGTACACTATTCGTTTCCATCTCTTCTTGTCTGCTTCCATCTTTTGTCTCCAACTCTCCATCACTGTCACTCTCTATCACTGCTTGACGGGGTCTCTTACAACGTCGGATAACATCCTCCTCCTCCTCCTCCTCTTCCACCCTCTTTTTCTCCCTCTCATCATTCTTAATAATATTATGTTCCTCCCCTAAATCATCATTTTTGGTCTCACGTTTCCTTTTGCCTTTTTCTTGAGTGACTTTGCTAAAGAAATTCCTGCAAAATGACATGTAGGAGATAATAAATAAATAAAAATAATTTTTTTGATGTCAGTATTAACATACAGCAGTGACATTTTGAAGGTTGTCTGACTGTCTGGTGATAAGCTGGGTGTGGTTACTGCGTGGGTGTGTGATTTCTGCAAAGATATCGCAGGGTTGGTCTCTACTAGTTGCTGCAGGTTCTATTTTCTTCTATCGCCTCTTCTTTCACAAAGTTCAAACAATGTCTTTCAGCCATACTAGACTTAATTCAGCTTCAGAGTTAGTGCAACAGGCGCCCAAGGAGATATCTGGCCGCGTCTCTGATTTGTATGACGTTGTAAGTCAGGCGATGGGGAAGGAGAAGGAGAAGGTGGCTCGAAAAATGTCACAAATCAAAGAAACTGTTGGGGACGGGGCCAGAGGGGCAGTCAAAAAGATACCGTGGCAGGTTTCTGAAAAAGGAGGTGACGAACCACTCGTTAAGTTTAGAATGGCAGCTAGAAAGACCCTCCGCCTCAGACAGCAGAGTAAACTGGACTTGAATGAACAGATTCAAAAGTAAGCCCACACATAAAGACTAAACTACACCTTCCACATCTTTCAACACGTCTCCCTCCCTCCTTAGGATAAAAGATGACGATCTTCTTGGTATTAGTGAAGAGAAGGAGCAAGAGCCTGAGACAGAAGTATGTTAACACATTTTTAGTACATTATGCACAAGGATATGTTTATATAATACTTAATTGCTCCTCTTAGCATGAAGACGAAGCTACCTTAATGAAGCAGGCACTTACTTGCACTGTTGACACTGAATTTCATAATCTTACCGATGAAATTGTAAGAGGGACAAAATAGGAGAGAGAGAGAAAGAAATCAAATTTGTGTTTTATAGAGAAGAGATGTTTGCAGCTCAACTCTGAGGCTCTTCCATGATGTAGAATCACTTCACTCCAAGGATGAGAACAAGCTAATGCTTGAATACATAAGAAAGGTACGTTGACCTTTTACCATCTACTCTTGGCTCAAGTGTACTAATTACTCTTTGTAAAACCAATGTAGAGTGTGTTTAGTAAAAGTGATAGTATCACTCCTGTGCTATCTTGTTTGTAAACTGAGCATAAAAAAGCATATACCATTAAGAGGTAGTGGTATATATTGTTGCTTAATGCTCACTTAAGTCACATTAGCATTAAGCAACTTACCATTGGAGCATATATATTAGACACGGCTCATTTACTATGACACCACATAATGGGGGAAGACTCCACTTCTGATGGGGTCATAGGTTCATAATATTCATTAATAATGATTACTGTAGCTGAATGATTACTGTAGCTGATCCTCTGTTGTGGCAATCATTGCTTTCTGTTGCTGTAGATATTTTCTGGCATCCCCAAGGAAACTTTTGACTCGCTGAATAGAGAAGCAAAACAACTATCAGACAAGGTATATGGTGTGCATATGTAAATTTATAACTAGTTTCACTGTTGCCTCCTTCCAGGATAAAGTCCTCACACTGAAATGCAAAGGTATAACTATTGAACCTATTATCATTATTATTATCTGTCTTGTTTTTTTAGTCATAAAAGCCAACAATTTGCCAGCAAAGGATTTTGGCGGTAAAGGGAAGCATAAGCAGCTGTTGTGTTTATTATATGTTGTATTCATACTTTCTGTAGGGACTAGTGATCCTTACTGTGTTGTTTCCATTCTTAATAAAGAGCATATTGATACAAAATTGGTTCGTTTTGATAACATTAAAGAATGGAAGGAGGAAGGATTGATCGCTCAGACTTGGCAGTCCAGCATAAAAATGAAAACGCTCAATCCAGATTGGAACGAGACATTTGAAATGTATGTGGACCAGAACTACTCATCTCTTTCCTTTTCCAACATTTAAATGATTATTCTGTCTCCACACTCTATTATTTTATTTAAACTTTTTAAACTAAATTTTAGGCCCATCTCTGACCCACAGAGTCAGTATCTTGCTATAGAGCTGTGGTGAGTCCTAATATTACATTGTATATTGGAGCCATCATTTACTTACATCTTTAATATACATGTATATACATGTATGCACATTGTGTTCTTATTTAGGGATTCTGATAAAGATCAGAAAGGACTAGCAAAGTTCATCCATAAAAAAGATGATTTCCTTGGACGTGTTTTCTATTTACTACAAGTGAGTAATTATGAAGAGAGATAAGTCCTTCATTGCCTCTTATAGCATGTCCCTGTGAGTGGAGAGGAGAAGACGCTTGAGTTGAAGTCTCATTCAACAAAGTCCTCAAGAGGAATGCTGACAATATTTATGGACATTGTAGGGAAAAAGGTACATGTATAACTGTAGCTGCAACTATGATCGTAAAGTGTAGTAGCTGCAACAATTCCTCTCTTTGTGTTTGAATATTTTGTGGTTGACAGTGCAGCTGTTTGACCGTCTCTATGTGTGCTGTTGCTAATTTAATTTATTTGTTATTCTACGTATTAGGTTGACAGAGAGCCAGAGGAAGGTTACCTAAGTCACAAGCAGCTATTAGAATGTGTCATTAGCTATGAGAGCAAAGTACAGTAAAGGAAAGTTTACTTACAATTCTTATTTAATCTTTTCTCGTGTAGACTGAGGACGGTCATTCAACTCATTGGGTATCTGAATTGCCCGAAGAAGCCGAGAAACTATTAATACAGCACGCTTCACTCTACCGTATCTCTCAATTGCAGCACGCAGCAATGTAAGCACATGTATAATAATATATCATTTGTATACAGGAATTATTATTGTGTCTTTCTATCTTACCATGCATTCATTTTCCTTCTCATTCTAGTCGGCTCAATATTCTATTGAACTATCACAGAGTCCATGCCATCGCAATGCATTCGTTGAGTAACATACTTCACACGATACAGCATCACGAGTCTGAAGTACTCCCGACCCACAAGAACTCATCTACCAAAGACTCCACCCCATTTTGGGTCAGTCATAATAATAATGCTTTTCATACTTTTATATTTAATAAACAATGACAGTACTTTAATACTTGTTTCTTTTTTTTGATCTGTTTTTTTTGTCCTGCAGGTGAATCAGCTTGTGAAGGATCTTGAAGAGCTCAGGGTGTACATTACGGACATTATGAAGCGTCACTTGGATATATTTAACAATTTTAAATCAGTTGAGAGCATTTCTCTTCTCAAAGACCACATCATGTGAGTTTGGGATTAAATTTTTTTAATTCTTAAAACTTTTGTTAATTATATCATTTAATGCCCTTCAATGTGAACTTTATAGAGTATTGCACGATTTGTATCAGATTAGACTTTTAAAATCTAAACTGTCGGCAGAACAGCTGGACCTGAGAGCAGTGCTAACTAATGCTATTCAGGTACAGCAGATGTTACCTTATAAAGTGTTAATACAATAATAATAATAATATTATTATTATTATTATTATTATTATTATTATCTTATTATGTTAGTCTGCTGTGCCTTCTTGGATGAATCTTTTAATTGCCAATATGATGCCTAGTCACAGTGTAAGTGTATTATCATACTAAGTGGATCTATTGTATTGTATTGTTACTATTGTATATTGTATTCAGTCTAATGTATTGCTGTGAATTGTGATGAATAGTTCTTCTTTTGTATAGTCTTCTGAAGACAAGCTGATTCTTTTCAAAGGATTTTGTTCTCACTGTCAAAGGCAGTGCCAGAGATCACTGGAAAGAGTCCATCCAGTTTTTATGGAGTAAGTTATAACATAGTATCACAATCATTGTGTATCTATCATTTGGTTCAACAACATTAATTTTAACTAGAACTGGGTAATAAAATCTCTCTCCACATCTAATTATATTATAATACATTAATTACATACTGAATTACTTTATGGGAATTTGTGAGTGTAAGCTTGATATTTTTTCGTGGTTTTTAGGGTTGGCGTGGACTATTTTTCTCCTTTCTTTGTCAGTGTGGATAAAATTGTAAGCCTAAACTCTACACTATAAACTATTATTATTATGCTATTATTAGATTCACGGTGAGGCAATGAACTGCTTGGAGAACAGAGGATCAACTAAGAATGGCTTGATGACTTATGAGATCTACAAGACCATACAGGAAATAGCTGCTTATTCAAATAAAATTGATCCTGAGTATGTTAAAATTTTTATATTCACATACACATTGTATACCATACTTCAGGTTCTTGAAGAGCCAGCGTGTGGAACTTTCAATCACCAGTTTCCAAGATTGGTTTAAAGGCTGCGTACCTGATTGGGTCGATGTTGCTCAAACTCGAGTGAAGGAAAGACTGAAGAGAGCCGTTGAATTGGACACCATTGTGAAAACTAGTGACAATGCTCCTTTCTCTTCCTCTGCTGTAGACACTCATGCTTTCTTTCTTCAAGTAAATCCATTGAATGGCCATAATTATTTGATTTTATATTTTTAATGTAAGGTTATCACTTTTTGGAAGCAGCTCAAATGGCCAGATAGAGGGCAGTCGCTGGGTTACTTTATAAATATTGTGCAGGTGAATAAAATTATACATTAATATATTTTATGTATTTGATGGCTTTATTCCTTGCTGCATAGTGTCTCTGTGAAATGACAGCCTATTATAGTGACAGGATTGTTGCCAAAACTAAAGATGAGTCATATACTGACAGTGAAGGTCGCTTTGTTGTTACTGATAAGGTACAGATAAACTTGTTGATAGAGCAACCTGCATGCAAGTACATGCATATGTATATGTAATGTATATGTACATGTAATGTCTATGTCACCAGACATGCATTCTTCATTATTTTATTTTCCCTTCTCCGGTGCAGCTTTGTGTAGCACTTAATAATATTCATCACGTGAGTCACGTTTTAATGAACATCAGAGCCGAATTGGATCTTGAGACATATTACAAGTGGCTTGACGAAGAGAAGCAGCACGATGGCCTCCCATTGAGTCAAAGGGCAGACACTATTATAAATGATCTACTTGAAAGCGCCAACGAAGACGTCTTGAATAAGATTGACAAAGTCATAACTGTTGTGAAAACTCAGGTACAATAGAGTTAAAAAGTTGATTGCACAGAGGGAGAATTCATTTTTAATTTTTAAAATTTTCTTTCAGCTGTCACCTTCCGTGTTAGAATTTATTCCAAATATACTTGATGCTCCTTCAAGTTCTCCAACTGATAAAGTCAGCTTAATACTTATGATAGGAACCCATTACCATATGCATGTACATGTACATGTACACACACACATGTATTAGGTTGTGGAGCCATTGATAGAGTATATTACTGGTAATGTTGGGAAATTAGGAGAGTCACTTTTGACACCATTATTCCTCAAGTGAGTCTATCCCAGTTACTACACATCATTAATCTCCTTCACTTTGATAGTATTCTACGTCACTTGTGGGTTCAGATTGTCCAGGCTCTTAGGAACACTTACGATAAGATACCTCACTCGTCAGCCAATCCACTTCATGTTCGATTGAACCTCGTCCTCCTAGACCTCTCTGATTTTTTTGAAGCAGACGGGAAAGGGCTGAGCAGACGTTTTATTGAGTCTGAGTACTATATGGTTAGTGCTATTGATACTTCACATGATGATGAGTCATGCATAACTAAATATAAAATTTATTTCTTTTTTTCTGTTCAGGAACTAAGGGATAGCTTATTTTATGCCATACAACCAACTGAAGATGTTGTGAAAAGATTCTGTTATGATGTAGTGAGGCAACAGGTGTGTACATGCTCATTTTTAAACAAAATATCCTTAAGTGCTGAAATTTTGAAAATTACCCAAGGCTATAGCCCATGGTTTTTTCCAAAAAATGGCTCCAAAATCACTCCAAATTTTTATTACATTTTCTGATACATATTAATGCCCTTATGCTGTGTAGAAAGTTTGGGCTAATTCCGACTTCAAATTTTTAAGTTACAGCTATTTTTTTAAAAAGCCAAAACTTTGAAAAATACCCAAGGCTATAGCCCATGGTTTTTTCCAAAATATGGCTCTGAAATGACCCCCAATTTTTATTAAATTTTCTGATACATATTGATGCCCTTATGCTGTGTAGAAAGTTGGGGCTGATTCCGACTTCAATTTTTTGAGTTATGAGCATTTTTTTAAAAACAGCCAAATTTTGAAAATTACTCAAGGCTATAGCCCATGGTTTTTTTGAAAAATGGCTCCAAAATCACCCCAAATTTTTATTACATTTTCTGATACATATTAATGCCCTTATGCTCTGTAGAAAGTTTGGGCTGATTCCGACTTCAATTTTTTAAGTTATGCGCATTTTTTTAAAAACGGCCAAATTTTGAAAATTACCCAAGGCTATAGCCCATGGTTTTTTCCGAAAAATGGCTCCGAAATTACCCCAAATTTTTATTACATTTTCTGATACATATTAATGTCCTTATGCTGTGTAGAAAGTTTGAGCTGAATCTGACTTCAATTTTTTGAGTTATGCGCATTTTTTAACAACGGCCAAATTTTGAAAATTACCCAAGGCTATAGCCCATGGTTTTTTCCAAAAAATGGCTCCAAAATCTCCCCGAATTTTTATTACATTTTCTGATGCATATTAATGTCCTTATGCTATGTAGAAAGTTTGAGCTAATTCTGATTAGAGTTGTGAGCATTTTTAAAAACAAGCCAATTTTTGAAAAAGTAAAGGCTAAAGATATTAATGTCCTTATGCACTTGTTTTATGTGTTATTTCTAATTTTCATTTATAGGCTTTTGCTAAAAATGAATTTGGGCAGCTTCATATCAGCCACTTATACAATCAAAATAAGAAAACCCTCTCGGTTGAAATAATATCTGGAGAAAAGTTACCGGCACTGGATCGAAGTGGTAAATCTCAGTAAATTTAAACCTACTTTGAATATTTAAAATGTAGGAAAAAGTGATCCTTTTGTTCAAGTACACTTGCTCCCAGCGTTTGTTTTCCCGGAGGCAAATGAGAAAATACACAAAACATCAACAAAAAAGCAAACACTTGATCCAATTTTCAACGAGACAATCAAATTGTAAGTGCAGCAATTTGCAAGCAGAGAAAGGAAAGAATCAATTCTATATTTAACCACTCTTTATATAGGCATGCCAAGCCTGAGCAACTTTCAAAAGATGGTTCCATACTTTTGCTGGCTATTTTTGACCACGACACTTTTGGAAGCAATGATTTTGCCGGCCTCTGTGCCGTGCCTTGTACTTCAATACCAAAAGAGGGGACAGAGCCGAAAATTGAGCACCTTCACCTTTTTCACTACGAGAAAACAGATGCTTTTAAAGAGCTGGAGCTGAGACATACTGATTCGATGGCACAAGACTTTCTCAAGCACATGAAGAAGTTTGAATTTGATGGGGAGACACAAGCTGGTCATCCTTTCCATAAACTGTTGCACTTTACTGATAAAAAGTAAAAGTACTGATATTTTTATGCTTTGAAGCCACTATATGTTGTATCTTCTTTAAATTAAATTGTTTTCATATTATATCAAGTAGTTTATAGTTGCAAAGAAAAATTTTGAAAGCTATGTTATTGATATGCAATTTTGTCACCCATTGCTTTGCAGCGGCTCAAATTTTACAATCCCTATACTTAAATAAATACCCATTAAAATTCTCTCAATAATTATGGCCTCAGTGTCAATAAGTGGCTGTGGAGATTAATATTGCATCATCAAACATGTGAATATTTATTTGGGATGTCTATTTGGCAAGGACTAATCTGAGATTAGCCAAGTACATACACTGTTTACTACTCACAGTGTATGGCTTTATGCACGTGAGATGTTATTCTTTGCCTGTACTACATGACTCAGTAATTTCTGAAATTAGCCTGCTCTGCTCTACAGCTATATGTCTACAGTCCTCCAGCTAGACCTGAAGCTGTAAATCAGATTCAAAATGGCTTTGGCTGAGGTTAGCAAAACTGTCCCTGTAAAGAAAACTGGTGTAGAAAACCTATTAACAAGATTCAAGTCACTTGTATTTCAAAAAACACAACAGACTGAGCTAGACTTGAAAGAGCATGTAGAAAAGTAAGTAGATAATATACAGCCATGATCTACTTCTCGAACAGAGTCAAGCATGAGAATATTTTATTGGCTGACGCTGAGACTAAAGTCCCTGATCTTCTAGATCTACATGTACCTCCAGTATGTTAATTAGCAACCTATATATAAGAACTGCATGCTATTTCATGCAGGATGAAGAGAATGCTATAGTATTGAAGCAACAGTCCGGCTCATCGCATATCACTGATATTGTAAGAAACAGACATGCAAAGAAGAGGATGGAGCAATCTTCAAATTTCTCATATTTAGATACAAGATGTTTGCAGCTCAACAGTTGGACTAATTCGTGAAGCCAACCCAACAGTGATGTTTGAATACATGAAGAAGGCAAGCTACTGTATACCTTTTCAAAGGGCATTCAAAAAACTTACACAATGTATCTATTGTTATCATATTTCCTGCTTATTTTGTCTTGTTACATGACATTCTATTCACTTATAATGTAACTATTGTGAGACATGTGGCCTTGTTTCAGTAGCATGATCATATCCATTACAATGCCCACAGTTCCTTCAATTTGTTGCATCTTGTAATAACTTGAATTTTTAGGCATTTTCCAGTATTCCTCAAGCTACTATTGACTTGTTAAGCAAAGAACCAAAAGTCAAGGTTACTTGTTCAGTTATGGTTACTTAGATCTTTATCATTAATTACAGGAGAGCAGAGATCTCATCCTAAAATGCAATGGTACGCATGCATGAAATATTATGGAGTTAATTGAATTTTGTTTTGTTTTTATAGTTATCAAAGCAAGCAACTTGCCATCCAAAGATTTTTCTAGTAAAAAAATTTGTGTGAGTACTTGCAATAATGTTTTCCTCGCATGCAGGTACTTCTGAAATATACTGGATAGCGACAATTATGAACAAAGAGTTTATTGATTCGATAGACAGCATTAAAGAATTAAGCGAGAAAAGATTAATCGGTCAGACTTGGCAGTCATCTTTCAAGACAAAAACACTTAATCCAGTTTGGAATGAACCATTTGAAATGTAAGCAAAGTTTCTTATATTCTCCTTCTTTTTTCTCTCTGTCTCTCCTGCTTCTCTCTCTGTTTGCCTCTTTTTCTTTTATATGCACACATGCACTTTGGTGAGGCTCAATATTAATAGTGATTTAAACTTGTGGTTATTATTTTTACTTTCTTCAGATGCATCACTGATCCTGAAAATCAATGTCTTGTCATAGAATTGTGGTGAGTCGTATAAGATTTAATTTCCACATTACTTTTGTTTTGTTTTATTGTCTTAAAGGTGTTCTCAAAAAGAGCAAAAAAAGTCGTCAAAACAAATTGAGAAAGATGACAATTTTTTGGGTCGTGCATTATACATACTCCAAGTTAGTATATTAGAGCTTCTTTCTTATTTTTCTGCCTGTTATTATTTAAAAGGATATTCCTGCAAGTGGAGAGGAAAAAATGCTCAAACTCATTGACAAGTCTACACACTCAAAAGGAACAGTTTTAATTTTTTTGAAGATTACAGAAAAACAGGTAATGGCTGTATCATCCAAACTATTACTGCAAGTCAAATCACTGTATGTTCTATAGGTTGATAGAAAGCCAGAGGAAGGTTACTTGAGTCATAAGCAGTTATTTGAAGACATCGTTAGTTGGGAGAGCAAAGTAAAGGAAGAACTTTTTGAAGTATCCCTTTACTTATGTATTTCTATGATTGACTCAGAGTGAATCAGGTCACTTATCTCATTGGGATTGCAAATTGTCCGAAGATTTTTACAAAACTTTGGCACAGCATGCTTCGCTTCATCACATCTCTCAATTGCAACAAGCTGCTATGTATGTTTCACAATTAAATTTGAAATGCTTTTCATATTGTCATAATTTATAACACAAATTTGCATTTACTTTTTTGTTGTGTACTTCTGGTTGCAACATGTAGGTGTAAAAAATTTAGAGCCTACTTGTCTCTTTCTTTGTAGTCAACTCACTGTCCTATTAAATTATCACAGAGCACATCGTGTTAAAATAGGCGTGTTTTGCAGTTTATTGCAAACAATCCATTTTTATGAATATAAGATACAACAGCACAGCAGAGATGAATCTTGGGTAGGTTGTATCAATCATCATAACTTTACTCCATAGTCTTTCATTCCTTTTCAGATTAATCAGCTTTTAAAAGATCTTAAAGATCTCAGAAATTATATCTTAAATATCATGAATTGCCATATAAACTTTTTTAACAATTTTGGATCGATCAAAAGTATTTCACTCTTTAAAGACCATGTCCTGTGAGCCAAACTTCCTCTTACTCTATTCTACTAGATTACTCATTCTTACTCTCTTGTTTACTCACTCAATCTAATTCTTCAAATTTGCATTGTCTTTATGCAGAGTACTGCGTGATCTATGTCAAATTAAATTGCTACGACCCCAATTGGCACCAGAGCAACTGGATTTGAGAGTAGTCCTGACTAATGCTATTCAGGTACATTGGCAATTGTTTCTATATTTTATCAAACTGTTTCTATATTTTATCAAACTGCATGTGTATGTGTACATAGACTGCTGTTCCTCATTGGATGATTTTGTTATCAGCTAAGATGAAACCTGACCACAATGTAAGTCCATGCAATTTTTTGTGGCTTTTTCTCTTATTCATTTTTATTATTAATATTATTGTTATTGTTGTTGTTGTTGTTGTTGTTAATACCTATTCATATCTTTTCTTACTGTAGTCTTCTGAAAATACATTGCTCACTTTGAAAGCATTTTGCTCTCACTGTCTTACTCTCTGTCAAAGATCACTGACGAGGGTTCATCCAGTTTTAATTGAGTAAGTCACTTCCATCAATTTTTACAACTTTTGTTGTATGCTTCTATAGGATTGGCGTGGATTATTTCTCCCCTTTTTTTGCCAGCATGGATAAGATTGTAAGTCCTGACATTAGTAATATATCCCATCAATATAAAGTTTATTACTGGATGCTTTACTTTTTAATCCAACTATTTCATTATTCATAATAGCTCTATGGAGAAACAAGTAGCCGTTTAGAAAGCTACAGTGGTTCTTCTATACTTAGTTATGAGATATATAGAATTATTCAAGAGATTGAGACTTACTCCTATGAAGTTAATCCTGAGTACGTTTTAGTGTGTCCTCTTTTCATTAAATCTTATGTCTATATTATTTAGATTCTTAAAAGAGCAAAGAAGAACTCTTTTTATCACCTCTTTTCATGCCTGGTTTGAGAAGTATGTATTTGATTGGGTTAAAGTTGCTCAGCTCAAAGTGAGAGAGAGATTGGATCGAGCGCTTGAATTGGACGCCATTGTTGAAACCAGTGACAAGGCTCCTTTTTCTTCCTCTGCTGTTGACACTCATGCTTTCTTTCTTCAAGTATATATAGTGTATTTTGGGGCATGCATTATATCTTTCTTCAACTTTTCTCTCTCTCTCTCTCTTTTTTATAGGCTATTACTTTTTGGAAGGATCTCAAATGGCCAGTCAGAGGTCAATCATTAGGTTACTTTATTGCTATCCTACAGGTACATGATGAGCAAATAGATCTAATTTGTATGTATTTTATTTTCTTTCCACAGTGTATCTGTGAAATGGCAGCTTATTACACTGATAAAGTTGTTGCAAAAATAAAAACTGGTTTATCTCTTTACAATGATGGAGATTTTGTTGTTACTGATAAGGTAATTTTTGGTCACACTCAATAGGGTGTGCTCAATGTCTGTAGCCATAACTTAGTAAAAAAATTGCCGATAGACAATAAAAACCATAGGCTATTAAAAAAATTAAAAACCATAGGCTGTAGTATATTTTCCAGAAATTTGGCATTTTCTTAAAGTGGCTGTAACTTGAAAAATTGAAGTCGGAATCGGATCAAACTTTTTACGCAGCATAAAGACATCAATATGCATCATAAAATGTAATAAAATTTGGGGTGATTTTGGAGCCATTTTTCTGAAAACCATGGACTAGTCTTTACTTTTTAAAAAATTTGTTAATTTTAAAAACGACCATAACTTTAAAAATTGAATTTGGGATTGGCTCAAATTTTCCACATAGCATAAGGACATTAATATTTATCAGAAGATGTAATAAAAATTGGGGGCCAGTGCATGTAGTATCTATCATTCTTGTCATTACTTATTATCTGCAAGTAGTAGATCTAGCAATATTATTTACATTTATTATAATCTTCCACAAAGCTTTGTGTAGCGCTTAACAACATACATCACATCAGTGAAGTCTTAAAGAATATCCCAAATGAAATAAGCCTTGAAAGATACTACAGATGGCTTGATGAAGAGAAACGAGAAGATGGACATCCTCTGAGTGAGAAGGCTGAAATAACTACCACAGATGTACTGAAAAGTGCAAATGAAGACATTTTGAATAAGATAGAGCATGCTATCAATGTTGTACAAGCTAAGGTAACTATAAAGTGAGATAATAAAGACTATTAAATGGCCCTTGTTTCAGCTTTTGCCCTCTGTGATAAAATTCATTCCCAAGATATTGAGTGCTCCTCCAAATTCTGATCTTGATCAAGTTAGTTGCTATTAGATCTACCTCAAAATGCTATGGCTATAAATATTATGTTTAGGTTGTAGAGCCATTGCTAGAGTACATCACTGTTAATGTTGGTAAATTAGGGAAATCACTTTTGACACCAATATTCCACAAGTACAAAATTTGCAACATTTAAAATTTTACTTAAATATTTTTAGAATACTGCATCACTTGTGGATTCATATAGTTATGGCTCTAAAAAAGTCATACGATAAAATACCTCATTCTGCAGAAAGTTTTCAACATATTGGTTTGAATTATGTCCTCCTTCACCTTTCATACTTTTTTGAAGCTGATGGGAAGGGACTAGACAGAAAGTTTATTGAAAATGACTCATATAAGGTTTGTAAAAAAATGCATGCATCTTCTCATAGCTTCTTTTATTAACTATGTTCCTACTAGACTTTAAGTGACGACTTATTCTATGCTACACAGTCAACTGAGGATAATATTAGGATTTTTTGCAATGATTTAGTGAAACAACAGGTTTGCATATAATATTGTGTTAAAACAAACAACACAAAGTCTATATGATCCTATACCAGTATATAGACCTTATATAACTTTGTTACATGCAGGCTTCTTCTCAAAATAAGTTTGGAATACTTCATGTTAGTCACATATACAAGCCAACTGATAAAGTACTTTCAGCTGAAATAGTTTCAGGAGAAAATTTACAAGGACTGGAGCAAAGTAGAAACATCCTGACAAACATAAATAAATTTCCATGTGATGTTGAATATAGGGAGAAGTAATGTTTTTGTGCGGGTATTTTTGCTGCCAACTTTTTCAGAAGCTAATGAAAAGATATACAAAACAGAAACAAAGAAGCAAACACTTGATCCAATCTTTAATGAGACAATTAAAATGTGAGTATATGTGTTATATGTATACACAGGGTTTCCATGGAGCATGCAAAGTGAACTAAAAAGCATGCTTTAATACGGGTGCAACAATGCAACTAAAATTCATAAAAAATCCAATTTTGATTGGAATCAGACCAAACTTTCTACACAACATATAAGTACTGCATATTTGCATGAGTACTGTGTGCATCTTTTGTGTGACGATGATAGATAATTCATGATTTCTTTAAATCATACAGGCACATTTCATCTGAGCAGCTCTTCAAAGAGAGTGCCATACTTTTAATAGCTGTTTTGGGCCAAGATACTTTCAGGAGCAATGTTCTCATTGGCCTTTGCGCTATACCTTGCACTTCAATACCGATTGAGGGAACAGAGCCAAAGATGGAACATCTTCATCTTTTTCATTATGAGAGAACAAAGGCTTACAAGGAATTGGAGTTGAGACATGCTGACACAATAGCACAAGACTTTCTCAGACGCATTAATAATATGTCTGAATACAAGAAAGGAGCAAATTTCATGCAGGTGTTTCAGAAACTGGTAAATGTACATAAAACAGATAAAAAATGACTCTTAAATATTAATAGTGTAATCTGTTATTGTCTTGTTATGTTTTCTTTACCTTAATCTTCCATATTTCCTTCAATAAAAATTAATCATCATCATTATAAATCTAGACATTATATTAAGGAAACAAACATGTCTAATACCAAGCTATATGCCTCACTAATTTATACTGTAGCAACTCACTAATTCTTTGACTCTCTCATATTTAAATAACTGTGGGAAGTCTGTTGAAAGAGGAGTCACATCAAAGGTAATCTTCATTTCATTTGATGCTTCGTAGGATTGTGCTAGGGAGGAGCAGAAATACTCGTAGCACGGACTTGAAGGAGCAAGATCAGAAAGTGTGAAATTTATCCTGCATCAGTGATAGAAACTTTTAACAAATATCTACATTAATAATAATCACACCTCTTTTCCATGCTAATAATAATTAAAGGAGTAGACTCCATGATGACAGTGGATAGATAAACAAGTGTAGAAATGAAAGCATCAGTTAGTTCATTATCATATATCACTAAAGAAAAGAACACGATTAGCAAAAATTAGGGAAAGAGCTGTTACCATCACTTGCTAGTATGATAGATGTCTTTCTAAGTAACTCAAGCTCACTATGATTCCACTTGTATCTATCCCCCTCTTCCATTCCACTACTGCATAATGATGAAGATGAATCCTGCAGATCCTTCTCACAGTTAAACCAATCCAGCTCATGGACTGATACATTATTAGTTACATTATTCTGGACTAAATTTTGATGACAAAGCCTTAAGACTGATGTACCTGTGTCTATTTTATAGCAAAGAGCATATTTACAAATCAATCCACTTTCTAGCTAGCTAAGGTATTAAAGCAAGGTATACCTGTACAAAAGAAATGACTGACACAAGAGGCAGCAACAGTACCAATGAAACCACATCCACTGCCTAACTCAACGACTATAGCATCGTGAAACCTAACAGAGAAAACAAATTATAAAGTATTTTCCTTACAAGTTTACATCTCTTTGTATGATAGTATGTAGTCAGCCATTAATAATGAAGCACTCCACAGCTGTGTACCAACATTATTCAGTGGCGTGGCCATGGTATGACCTGAGAGATTTAAAATTAAAAAGTAAGTATGTAGATCTAGTCTAACTTATTTTCAAAGCTGTTAATGTGACGGATTAAAATAATTATAGGAATATATTTTACTAGGCAAGAAGAGACTTGCTTTCTTCTAGATAATTATAAGTCTTACTTAATGTGATGACTTTATGCTCAGTAGATCTACGTGGCACATCAAGGTCACCATCTTCATCAGAAACAAGGACCAAGTCAGTCAAGTCACTACAAGTACTTTGGGGCAAGTAATAATGAAATTCTGATGTAACTGTAGACTGGATAGTTTTTATCAATGAATGATTTATAAGAAACAGCTAACTTGACCAATATGAGCTCTGGAATTAGCTCCAATGTGCACTGAAGAAAGAACAAGATTATCCTCCATATTGAAATAATGCAACCACGTGGTTTCCGTATACTAATCAACGTACATTCCGTGTCATTTTTAAAAGTAGGTGTGGTCACTGGTAATAAAACTTTACAAAAATTGAAAGTTAAAAAGCAAAAATGCAGCTCAACAATTTATTCCAGTTCTTCCACACAGGCTCTCATAAGCTGCAAAAATTGCTATACAGAAAAAGATAATGAGAGTCATGATGCAAACAATGAAGAAGGCATGTGATGTCCTCTGATTTTCAATCTTTTGCTTGTACTCATCATTCCTAGAAGCAACACGAGCCTGCAATGAAACACACAGCAATTATTACTATGATTATTATTATTATTATTATTATTATTATTATATCATTATTATTTGTTAGTATATGCTTCATTGCAACACTAACATATAGTTACAGTGCATATTAGTTTAAGTACTACTTACCACATAGGAATAATAAATTGCAGCTGCACCACACCCAAATGCGAAAGGATTCAGACATATTAAAGAAAATATGGTAGCAAGGACAGCAAGAGTGATGTGGTGGTCCCATTTTGAGGACGTCCCTCTTGTCTCAAACTCTGATGGTCCAGCATTATTTATTGATGTTGGTTCTTCGAGTCGTACGTCATCAAATATAATAACACTCCCTCTTCCTTTCTAAAAGGGAGGAAGAGCACAAATATCTTCATTTTGGTGCATCTTTTTTGTATGTTTATACCTTTTGGTGGTACTGTGTAGCTTGTGATGAAGAACGAGGCACAACGCTATATGAAGGATTCCTAACGATTTCAACAGGCTCTTCTACCTCACCTGCAAACAAAATATGAATCATGAAAGCTAAAAATTTCTCTTACTTGACATGTTTTTCTTCTGACGCCCTTTGCAAAGAACGAGCCCCACCCTAAATAACTGCATTCAGCCACGCCCAAAATAATTTGCATTGCATTGATTAACACTTTAACAATAATGATTAAAAAAAAACTAAAAACTACTGCTGGATACTACAACGGTTTACAATGTAAAATGAAATTTACAGCATGAATGGTTGTTGTGGACAGTTTATACATGAGTCCTTGTGTCACAGCTAGTGGCAGAAGCTCCACAAAGCTCCCTGTGGACAACAAATCCAACGACACACACACTTGTCATTAATCCTATTATGCTGAAGATTGCAAATCCAAATGAAGTCTTGTCATTAGCCTGCATGACTTCCTTTTTACCTTCAAGCTCTGCTGATCGTGCCTGGAATTAATATAGCAATAGTAATCTTCAGTATGCTATTCACATACTTTAACTGAGAATACAACTGCAAAAACTGCACAAAAGAGTGAGATAGGATTACAGCACATCACAGATACAATGAGCATTATGAGCGATATGGTCAAGTGTCTGTCTCCAGGCGTCAAAGGGATGACAGGTGATGCTGAATGTTTTGTATACTCTGGCTCATGATCAACAATGACGGTCTATTATATGGAATAGAATTAATACCATATTTAGAAAAACCACAAAAATGTGTTGTGCATTTTTTAATGAAACTGTAATATACATTAGTATTCGCTATAAAGAGGCTAACTTTTTGATAGTTTCTTCCAATTTGCCTGTGCCCTCCGCCGCCTTGAGGAACGCCAGACTCGTATTGTGTACTGAAACCAGTTTCCTGTTGAGCTGTTATAGGTGAGAAAATCAATCATTATTGTCTCTTTCTACATGTTATACGGTCTACCTGCCATTATTGCTGGATCCTTGTCAGAGAGTTGAAGTATAAACTAAAGTTCACCACTGAAACTGACGGAGAGAGATTTTACCGCCGTAGAGCGGGACGATACAAAAGTCAGGGCCCTGCTATAGCTATGCTAGCTAGAGATCCACCTACACCCTAAGGGAAGCTATACAAGTTTATAAACATTATGACAGTACTTCCTCCTTCGTTTTATAGTCTACTAGATCTCTCATTGTAAACAGAGCACAAAAATTAATTTCAATATAAAAATGCATGAATGGATAGTCAATAAGGCAATAAAAATAAATAATAAAGGCAATAAAAATTAATAGAAATCAATATCTATCCAGAATAGGAAGGATTATGATTCGCACTGTATGGAGAAGTATTACAGTCAATACCTTCTTTGCCACATTTTATACGATAAGCGACAGTGACAACAATAGTAAATGTTATGATCCATACCAAAAATACAAATATGTTTAATGCAAATGCAGTCTTTTCATGAGCTTTCATTTTCACATAATCACCTGCTGAAGAATCCTTTCGTGCCTAGTACAAAAAAATAATTAGATCTACTAATTTATAATATGTCAGCATCACTTTTAAAGAGTAGATGATAGCAGGAATCGAAACGAAGAGAGCAGGAAAGCAGCCAAAACATAAGCTGATCAGTGTTAACCCAATGGAGAGCATCAAATAATTATCATTCATAAGGCTTGACTGATAGTAATGGGAATCATTACTGGTGTAGACTGGTTGTGGTAACTCTACTATCACTGATACTGACTAAAGGAAATGATAAGGCAACTATTTATATTACTGTAGTAATATTAGATTACTTTACCTCTTTGTCAGGTGCTATTGCGTACTGCTTTGGTGGAGGTAGAGATGGATTATTCTTTTGAAATAAAGGAGTTGATGGATTCTCCTCTTCATTCATTATCTCATCCATTTATGCTCTAGGTAGGTAAGATGCTGTTGCAGACTTGGAGGAGTGGCTGCTACTGCAGCAAAATGGGCTTGTCACATTAAAAATAAGGCGTGGTATCTTCCTAATTAGCTTACAAATTTATAGAGCTCCATGTCAAATCCTAAAACTAGTCTTGCTAGACAGAGATGGCAAATCCTGAGAGCTTCCTTAATAAAGAATGCAAGTAGACCCTTACCATGTTCACCAGATTCAGCCAGTGTTAGAAGATTATCAACCTTTAACTTGTTTCAAGTAGAAAAAACTCCATCTCCAAATGATCATGATAGAAATGAATGGCTGCTTTATAAATACTCACCTCTATCAGTTGTTGTTAGCATTGGATTGCTACCTCAAGATTTCAGCTTAAACGATATAACAGGTTACAATAACACAGGCAATGTATGCATTTGGCCGTCTGAGGAATTAATGGCATTTTATTGTCTGGAGAATATCTCACTATTCAAGGGAAAGAGCATTTGTGAATTTGGAGCTGGAATGACCGGATTAGCTGGTTTAATGCTTGCCGCTACTGGCGTTACAGGCAGGGTTGTACTAACAGATGGTAATAAGAAATCTGTTCAAAACTTGAGTTCTATTATTAGCGTGAATGGAATCAATCCTGATCTACTCACAGCTCATCAACTTGATTGGGATGCGTCTAAGATTGATACTGAATATAATCACTTTATTGCTCAATTTGATGTCATCATTTGTGCCGATTGCTTCTTCTTTGTTGACGTGCAGCAAGACTTATTATACCTAATGCATAGGTTCCTGAAATCTAATGGAAAAGCATATCTATTTGCTCCAGAAAGAAGTGGGACTTTTCAACAGTTTCTCAAAAAAGCAAAGAAGTATTTTACTGTTGATGTAAGGCACAACTACCATGAAACTATAACTGATAAACGTAAGAGCTTTGAAACTTCTGAGCCCTCTTATGATCCTAATCTGCATTATCCTTATTGTGCAGTTTTAGAATACAAATGTTATTGAAGTATTATTATAATGTACATGGAACATATGAACGCATTATATAATATTAATATTATTATTATTATTAGTCTTAAATACATTGAGAATGTTACTGTTGCATTCATTACTCAAGCCACTTGAATATATTAATGAACATGTTATGTATTGCGTGATCTCGCAAGTCGGCCAGGTCTGAAAACAAACAATCATTACAAAGTATGCAATATTAAGATGATCTTATTTTACCTGATGCTTCAAAGTCTTTCGTATTTATTCCAATTTTATCCATAAAGGTATGAGCCACTTTCCAATTGTCTTGCTTGTGAAGTTTAAGCTTTGGCATCAATTTGAATTTGGGTGCTTTCTTCCCCGAAGCATTCTATAATGAAAGAGTAAGTACAGTCCATTAATTAGATAACATTTATGACTAACAGCTAATGCAATTATGATGAGTGTTCCATCTGCTAATGATTTAAAAAGATCATCGACTTGCTGTTTACCAGTTGACAACAATTGTGCATTTAGCCACTGCAGCGATTTCTACATAAAAATGATTGTATAGACATGAGGGGAATTGTTACTGATACTATCACACTATAGCTATTGATTGAATGGAAATGGATTTGCTCATTTTTAAAGATGCTCATAACTTGAGAATTTTTTGTCGGAATCAGCTCAAACTTTCTACAGAGCATAAGGGCATCAATATGTATCAGAAAATTTAATAAAAATTGGGGGTGATTTCGGAGCCATTTTTTGGAAAAAAACCATGGGCTATAGCCTTGGGTATTTTTCAAAATTTGGCCGTTTTTAAAAAATGCTCATAACTACAAAAATTGAAGTCGGAATCAGCTCAAACTTTCTACATAGCATAAGGACATTAATATGTATCAGAAAATGTAATAAAAATTGGGGGTGATTTTGGAACCATTTTTTGGAAAAAACCATGGGCTATAGCCTTGAGTATTTTTCAAAATTTGGCCATTTAAAAAAAATGCTCATAACTACAAAAATTGAAGTCGGAATCAGCTCAAACTTTCTACACAGCATAAGGGCATCAATATGTATCAGAATATGTAATAAAAACTGGGGGTAATTTTGGAGCCATTTTTCGTAAAAAATCATGAGCTATAGCCTTGGGTATTTTTCAAAATTTGGCCGTTTTTGAAAAAATGCTCATAACTCAAAAAATTGAAGCCAGAATCAGCTCAAACTTTCTATATAGCATAAGGACATCAATATGTATCAGGAAATGTAATAAAAATTTGGGGTGTTTTTGGAGCCATTTTTTAGAAAAAACCATGGGCTATAGCCTTGGGTATTTTTCACAAATTGGCCCATTTTTTAAATTGGTCATAACTCATAAAACTTTTTGTTGCAATCAGCTCAAACTTTTTATGTAGCATAAGGACATCAATATGTATCAGGAAATGTAATAAAAATTGGGTTGAGTATAATAATATCTAACCTGATCTAATTCTCCATATTTAAGTCCAGTTGCAGTGATTGCCTGTGAAAAAAAAAACCAAGTAATTATCCCAACTTTTAATTGCATGCATTAATTTTAGCAAAATTCACACAAATTAATTATAAAAACATTTTAAAATGCTAAAACTACACAACTATATACATGTAGAATTTACAGACAGTCATCAATACCCTCCATTTGTGAAAGACTTTTTTCTTGAGATGTTTTTTATAGCTTTCTCTCGCATTTTTAATCCTTTCTTCAACTTGTACATCTGCTTCATTCTTTGCTTGAATCCATGAGTAAAACACGTTAGCCATCAAATCTATAAAATAAAAATAACAAAACCATTTTTTGATAACATTAAAAATAAAAACAACAGAAACAAGTACCTCTTTTACGACGTCTTGCCATTGCCTCTGCCTTATTTCTCTAAAAAATAAATAAATAAATAGATAATAATAATTATTATTATTATTTTACTTACAGCATAATTGAGTGATTTAATATGCTTCCTCCAAGCAGACATAACTTTTTTCTTTCTCATAAAATTCACAAAAACATCGGCCATTTCTTGTCTTGTGTCCTACAAGATCCAATCCCAGCCATTAAATCAATGAGCATTAAAAATCTTATTTTAAAACTTACAGCTTCATACACAATTTCATGTCGCACTTCAATGACAGTATCCAAAGTGACTATTGGTTTACGAAATATCGAGGGATATCGTTGATTCTTCATTCTTTGCATGACCTCCTTGGCTATCCTAGCTCCGTGTATACCCATGTTGCGTGCCATTATCGGCCTGTCCTCCTCTTCATTATCTGATCCACTTGAATCATCCTCGGAAGAGTCAGTCTCCTCGTCAGAACTACTACTAGTAAAGCTATCGTCACTCTCCTCCCAGCTCTCTTCATCTAGCGAGGCCTGTCTTTGCATTTTAGGACGGACCCCAAGGCTCTCCTGGTTGCTGCGATTGATGCTGCCATGTAAAGCCGTAAAGGATCTCATTTCGTGACCAGCAGGAGAGTCGGGAGGTTTATAATGAAGCACTTTTGGCTCTTGGCCTTGCGCAGATTGTAAAGCTTTGGATAATTGACTGGCAAAGCCTATAGACGGAGTGGGGGTGTCCTGACGCTGCATTGGAAACTTACGACTACGAGCACTTGCAGCTTTAGCAATTGGCATTGCCACAGCAGGTGCAGGTGGAGGAGGTATGGGAAGCGTTGCAGGCTTCACTTTAGTAATCCTGTCCTCTTCAAGAGGAGGAGTGGGAGGAGGAGGGGGAGCAGGACGAATAGGTTGTTGTACGTTAGCCGATCGATTTTGAGTCATCAATAAATCTGATTTAGGGACTAAAATACTACTGATGGATGGCAAAGGAGGCGGCCTCATTGCTTTCTTTGGCTTTGGCTTCACGGGATTGAGCTCTGTTCCCTTCTTCTTTTTCTCTTTTCCTTTGAGGGCTTTGTTTTTATTTTGAAGCGCTTGCTTGTCAATCTGTTTCTCGCCATCAGACCCACTCTCTTCATCTTCGTCATCATCGTACGCATCTCTGTTCCACATTGTGGCAGTTTTCTGCAGCTCCTCCTTCAACGAGTAATTGAGCCTGTAGGCAACTCGACTCTTCCCAGTAAGGAACTCTACAGTTGGTAGAGGGGGAGGATTGGGTATGCTCCATTCGTGGGGATCAGGACGTCTTGGTTTGCGAAATGGAATTGATGAAGAGTCCAAGGACCAACTTTTAGAGGATGATAGGACACCACTACTTGGGGTATTGCTGCTGCGCTTTCCTAAGAGTTTTGAGAACATGGACCTTTTACTTTGAACGCTACAAAAAGAAAAAATAATGTTAATAAATTAAATTTAAAAGCTACCTTGAAGTGTCCATGTCATCTTTCGTTCTTGTTGCTGCATTCTTTACGTTCTGAGGCTCCTTGAAATAAATGAAATAATATATGATATAATATTTACACAACTAGTGTCCCTACTGTTAATGATCTTGGTAATGATTGACTCTTCTCCTTTTTCTTCATTTTAGCCTATCAGTTACATGTACATAAATTTAATGTTCTCATATATACTTGCAAAGGTCTACCTGCATTGAAATTGAACCTCGACCTAATTCAGACTCGAGTTTCTGATGACCCTCCCTCAGTGTTTCCTCTAAAGGCTTTAACTTGTTACCACTGGTAAAGCTATCCTCTCTCATGAACTGAGATCGTATCTCCTACAAATAAACAAATAAATAAACAAATAAATAAATAAATAATAGTAAAACATTCATTATAATTACCATTTCTCGTTCTTCTTCTTGCCTTACAGCTGCTTCCAGCTTTCTTTGTCTTTCTTCATGTTCTCTAGTCATTTTCTCTTCAAAAATCCGTCTCTTTTCTTCTGCCTCTGTCAGCATTGTGTCCTGCTCATCATAATCTTGATCTAACTGGCTTAGCTGCTCAATCTCTTCCTCATCCATCAAATCATGCAATGTCTATATAATAATATTAGTAATGAATTTGTAATTAATAATAATAATTATTATTATTATCTTTACCTCCCATCCTTCGCTGCCTGTGTTGCCCATCATTTGGAATACATAGTCATCATCAGCCTCAAATGCATTTACAGGTTTCTATTATTCAGAGTAATACATTAATAGTTAGTACAGTCATACCATGTGAGGTGGAGCGTGTCTGTATTTGTCCATTATCTGTCCCTGGGACTGTCTATTGCGCTGTAGTTTACTCCTTCCACTAGCACTAGAGGGCTAAAGAGAGTAATAATAATAATAATAATAATAATAATAATAATAATAATAATAATATCATTATTACTAATGCATACTTCAGTTGTTATGCTTCCGTTAATTCGTTTCCTCATTATGTCTTTGGCGTAGTTGTCAAGATACATTGCACATTTTGGATGACCGTGTTTAATGGCAAGATCTCTCGGAGTATTTCCCTCTATATCAAGTAAGAATGGATCTGCTTTTGCATCACAAAGCATCTTAACAGCACTAGAAGATGAATGATTAATAGTGTGATTATGATTATGATGATGGCTCACATTATGTGTCCATACTCAGAAGCATCATGTAATGGAGTGCTGTGATAATAGTCTCTCTCGTTACCAGAGCATTCTTTATTTGACAGCAACCAGTTCAGTATCTCAATGTGATCTGCAACAATAAAAATGAATAAAATTTAATTATTGTTTTGTCCTTACTTTCTGCTGCAGCAAAATGCATAGAGGAAGCTCCTTCACTTGTCCTCAATCCACCAGGAGCAGTCGCTAGACCAAATTGAAACAGAAACTTGACTATTTTAATATTTCCGGTGATAGTAGCAGCATGAAGCGGAGCTAGACCTGACTTGTTGGAGATAGTAGGGTCACCGCCTCCTTTAGTTGCCAGCCATTGTACAACATCAAAGTGTCCAGCATGAGCAGCGTGGTACAGTGGAGTGGAACCATTCTTGTCCTTAGCGTTGACCAGTTTCATGGGGTGAGGGTGATGACGAAAAGCATAGCCGACGAGCCAGCGTAGCACATCAAGGTGATTCTTCCCTGCTGCTAGATGAAAAGGAGTGATACCATTCTTTGTCAAGACGTCGATTGGAGCCTGGGCTTCAGACACAAGCCACTGGACAACTTTAAGGTGACCACTCTGAGCAGCCCAGTGCAGCAATGTAGCACCATTGTAATCAATGTCGTTTGGACCGGCTTGAGTCCTGCTTAGGAGGTATCTGAGACACTCGATATTACCGGTTCCAGCCGCATCATGGGCTGGAGAGGCACCATTCTTAGCCCTAAACACAGAATCAGGCTTGACAATGTTGTTCTCAATGAGATATATGAGGACTGAGATCTGTCCTTTACGGGCAGCAACGTGCATGGCAGTTACTTCGTGGTCATCTTTGATGAGAGAGCCTATGGTCTCCAGTGTGTATATCAGGCAGCCTACATGACCTGCTCCTGCGGCTTCCAGTTGAGGGTAGCGGGTCTTAGAGCAAGTAGCACAGAGTCCTTTCCTTGCTGAGCGGATAACGCGGCGGAGAGAACTGAAACTCATAGCTTGAGCCTGAAAGGTTTGATTTTGTTTGGGTGGGGCTGTTTACTACTGCAGAAAGCAGTGGGTGGGGCTGGTATAGCACAGTCACGTGACCACTTAACTGCGGTATTCATGGCTGAAAGGAAAAAATCGAAAAGAATTTTTATATTAATATTGTTCCTGACTTTACTGAGCATATTTTCTCTCCTGTACGTATATAGCGGCAAATCATTCACTAAAATCCTCCAGTCTTCACCAGGACCGACAGAAACCAACGGGAATGGCGAGTTAACAAGGAAACTACCTAGCTCCATCATCATTGGCGTTAAAAAAGGAGGTACTAAAGCAATAATATCAATGCTAGACTCACACCCCCACATAACAGCAGCTAAGGGCGAGGTGCATTATTTCGATAGGGACTTTAATTATGAGCTTGGAAAAGATTGGTACCTGCAACGTATGCCACTTACAAGCAAAGACAGTCTTTGCATTGAAAAATCTCCAAGTTATTTTGTCGTCCCTTCCGTCCCCGAGCGGATTTTGAAGCTGAAAAGTGACGTCAAGTTGCTATTAGTGGTACGAGACCCAGTGACAAGGACAATATCAGACTATACACAGCTTGATGCCAAGAAAGCAGTGAAGAGTCTTCCCAGACCGTCTTTTGATGAATTTGTAATGACAGGAGATGGGGAAATAAAAGTGTCCCGTAATGTAATAAAGGTGAGCTTGTACGACGTGCATTTCAAAAGGTGGTTGAAGAGCTTTCCAATTGATAGTATTTTAGTGGTGAATGGAGATGAGCTCGCATCCAATCCTTACTCTGTGTTGGTGAAGGTTGAGGAGTTTCTGAAAGTACCCAAATACTTTGAAAAAGAAATGTTTTACTACAACAAAACTAAAGGTTTTTACTGCTGGACGGGCAGTAATAATTCTACCAATTGTCTTGGGAGTTCTAAAGGACGCAAGCATCCTGAAGTTTCGGAGGAAACTCTTAATAAACTCAGAAGCTATTTCCGACCTCATATAAAATCATTCTGCTCAATGGCCAATGTATCTTTTAACTGGTGCAATCTATAATAAAAGCCCATTTCTACCTCTCTCCCTGTATCATTCATTTGTATCCATTCAATCATTTTATAAGTTATTTTATTACTTGTACTAACTTTCACTTTCTTGTATATACAAATAAAGTTTAAAAAAGTAAACGTCAAGGCATATGGAAAGCAGCTGTCCTTTCGTTTGCTATTCAAATTCTGCCCCAAAAGTGATGCTAACATTGCCAGGATGAATGAAAGTAGCATGAAACCAGGAATTGGTATCAATTACAACTAACAAAAAGAAAATCACATAATTACTCTCACTATTAATACACTTACTGATATCCCCAGTATCTACCGTCACATTAAAAGTTGAACATGTCGTTTCGCATTCTGGAGGAGGAGCTAGTGTCCATGTCTTCTTTCCAGAGAGTTGAGCCTGCCAGGAGACACGACCAACGAAATCAATCTAATAAAATCAATAATAATAATAATTATTATTATTATCAATAATTGTGTATTACATGCAGTCCGGCTCCAGGACCAGGTGCTCCCATAAATATCCATGCCAGATTGTCTTCACTTGGTACGGGAGGTAGGAAGTATGGGACTTTAACATGTTTACGCAACTCCTCCCCGACAAAATTATCTGTTGTACTCCTACGAGAATGACATTATAAAGAGAGGGCTATCATCAAATTAAACTATTATTATAGCTTCTTCTTCTTCTTATAAACTTACCAGCCAATGTACCACTTCTTTCCTTTGAAGGAAGCAGTTTCGTTATCAAGTGAGAGAAACTCATCTAGAGTAAATATTCCTGAGCTATAAGGAAAGAACTGTCCCTCTTCACGATCGTGGGTAACTGCCTCGGGGTTCTTTGTATAAAGTCCTTTAAAATACTCGTACGAAAAGATACTCATTGCCGGCCAATTTGAGGCAGCCCCTTTCATTAATACAGGCTGGAGAGAGGTAGCATGGTTATTCATGAAATCCATTACGGATATGCTATTGATGGTAACAGCATTCGTTATGTTCACACAACTGTTGCAGTCGATTATCTTTGTAGCGAAATCATGAAGCATGGGTTGAGCTAAAAGACACGGGTCTTTTTGAATAAGTAGCTGCAGCTGACTGTAGAGAGATGAGAGGAGGAGAACCAGAGGGAGCAAACGATACAAGAGGATATAGGCTGCCTTTAAAACTGAGACTTTCATTATTCGAAGGAACGGCATGGTAGCTTTCTCTTTCTTTGATAATTCTTTATAAAATGAATCAATAGTTTGACTGATATCATCCTCTCCTAGCCCAGAGGCTCTACCAGCCTCAAAAACAGAGGATAACCGCTCGGTAACTCCTTCCACAACTTCTTCCATGAGCTACAGCTAACTTGAGCTAAGTTACTGACTAGGCGGATCTGTAGGCGTGCTTAGGGTGGAGCTCGTTGATTTTTGTTTTTCCATAGACCTTCTCATGTGATCTGTATCTAATCTATACTACTGTTCCTGATCCTCCCTCCCATTCATTCTCTTTTCTGTTAGGAGGGCGTCTAAGACTGAGCTACAACATGGAGACCAAGAACTGGGTCAACATTATCCTCCTTGGGTTTGGATTCTTTCTTTTGTTCTCTGCGTTTCAAACAACTGCTTTTATACAAGTGAGTTATAAACAGGAGCCACTCACAGTATTTATTCCTTTCACCTTCCAGACACTAACAATTAGCAGCTACTTATCTCCTACATGCAACCCAGGGGTAATCAAAAATGATAAAATTAACAATTATTGATATTATTTTTATAAATTTAGAATAAAACTAGTTATGGCGTGCTATCTAGTTCATTGGCAGGTAAAAACAATGGCTAATTATTACTAATCCTTTATTTCATATTAATTTTTTTAATTTTTAGATCGTGTTGGATATTTAAGGTACAAAACTTCATCTCTTGTTTAATTAAAAAATTTTTTTTTAATTTAATATTTTTAGTGGTAGCATCATATACCTAATGGTTGCTATTGGTAACTGGGTCTCTGTCTCTATTGTGTCCATATTTGGTGCCAAGTGGTCGCTCGTCATCAGCGGAGCTCTCTATGTGTAAGACAACCACACCCACTACTTACATGTTTAAGCCACACCTACGTTATATTTTTAGTATCTATATCGCTTGCTTGATTCGCCCACTTATTTATTCAATATTCATTGGAGCCTTTATCCTTGGAGCAGGTGGCGGAGGTAAGAATGTAAAATGCTCATTTTTGATATCTTCTCTCTCTCTCTCTTTATCACACTCAGTGTTATGGACGGCCCAAGGCCAGATCCTGATTCAGAACTCCTCAAAGGAAAGGATGGGAACCACAAGTGGTATATTCTGGTTTATGCTTGAATCAAGGTATAACGGTTATTCGGTTCTATTTAATTGTATTTTTAAAATATTTATTATAGCCTTGTTGTCGGAAGCATTTATATATTTTCGTATTATTACATAAAGAGAGATAGCTTTAGTAGCAGCGAGACTTTTTGCTTCCGTAAGTTATTACAATAATAATTTTATTTATTTATTTATTTATTTATTCGTCTTTATTGTAGCTCACACTCAGAATATGATAATCTTTGGTGTCTTGACTTTTGTTGCAATTTGTGGAATTGTAGTACTCTTGTTTATATCACCAGTGGAAAAAATGGTAAGCAAAGAGAGAGGAAAACCTGTCAATCCTTATCTTTATTACTCCTCACACACGTATGTACACACACATTATTAGTCCACTGGTTCGAGTGTTGGATCCATAAATTCATCATCAAGGTATGTACATGTACATGTACACATGTGTAGTTGTGTACAATTATTTATGTGTACATATGGTATACTAAATTATACTGCAATGCTTGTGAAAGATTTATCATAATTGTGAGTATATTACTTTTGTGTATCTACAATTGTTACTAGTGACTCATGATGTGTTAATAGTAAGTTTAGTAGTACACACTATTTACAATATCCCAGTCAGTTTTGGTTGTTAAAACTGCCATGTAGTACTCTCTGTGTTAGCTTTATGATTTCAACTTAAATAAAGAAGATAAACGAAGCCAAAAAATAATCAATTTATTATTTATTGTAGTAGAGAGAAGGAGCCACTGATGTCAAGTAGGCAATCAAGAACCAGTGTTCAAGTGTTTTCATCGTCACCAGATTTCATTGCTAATTGCCATCCTTATGTACAGGCAGTCCGTAAGCAGCAAAAACACTAATTTTTAAAAATTTTGTTTACATGTCATTTTTTATATTTTTACCCCCCCCCCCTCTCTCTCTCAGTCAATCCACTCATTAAAGCCGTCAAGATGATGATAACATGGAAAATGTTGCTTCTCTGTGTTACATTTGTATACACAGGTATAGCATTATTATAACAGCCTCATAATGATTATATTTATCATAATAATGTCAGGATATGAGCTAGGCTTCTGGAGCGGTGTCTATGGAACTATGATAGGTATATGAAATCAGACTTCATTGTATAATAATAATACTACACATCTCTACTCTCTGTATTGTAGGTCACACTCATGTATTTCCTAAGTATTATGTTGGGGCTGCACTTTTCTTCATTGGTTTGGGAGAGATTATTGGTAAGAAGAAAGGTAGTGGAATCGTTATTGACCTACTGGCATTTTTTTAGGCGGTGGTCTTTTTGGTGTTTTTGGTTCATATACCAATCGGTTTGGACGCGATCCCATACTTCTACTGGGCCTTATCTGCCACATGGTCTGCTTCTTGCTCACATTTTACTTCTTTTCTGAGGACTCCATTGCTGGCGATGTAAAGTCATCTGATAGTTATGGAGCACTGGGTGTGTATGGACTTATGTCTAAGTAAGTGTCCGTTTTATGATAATAGCAATCAACTTTAAAAATTCATAAAAAATCTAATTTTAATCAGAATCAGCTCAAACTTTCTACACAACATAAGAACATATATATGCATCAAAAAAAGTTATAAAAAGGAAAAATTCTCTCATTGCAATTTTTGGCGAAATTTGGTCTGAGACCCTGTACTATAGTACAGGGACTTTGGCCCAATTTTGGAGCAACTTTAAAAATTCATAAAAAATCTAATTTTGATCGGAATCAGCTCAAACTTTCTACACAACATAAGAACATGTATATGCATCAGGAAAAGTTATAAAAATGAAAAATTTTCTCCTTGCAATTTTTGGCGAAATTTGGCCTGAGACCCTGTACTATAGTACAGGGACTTTGGCCCAATTTTGGAGCAACTTTAAAAATTCATAAAAAATCTAATTTTGATTGGAATCCGCTCAAACTTTCTACACAACATAAGAACATGTATATGCATCAGAAAAAGTTATAAAAATGAAAAATTTTCTCCTTGCCATTTTTGGCGAAATTTGGTCTGAGACCCTGTACTATAGTACAGGGACTTTGGCCCAATTTTGGAGCAATTTGAAAAATTTGTAAAAAAAATCCAAACTTGGTTGGAATGAGCTCAAACTTTCTACGCAGCATAAAAACATGTATATGCATTTTAAAAATTATAAAAATGGAGAATTCTCTCCTTGTCATTTTTGGTGAAATTCGGTCCAAGATCCTCACTTTGTGTACATGATGTGTTTTTATGAAATAAATAAATTTAAATTGCATGTACGTAATTAAAATTATATTGCTCATTGCATGTATGCACATTGATGTACACATCATACTGTTACTCTTGTGTTAGATTTGCTATATCCTACATTATTGACTGTAATTAATCAAAAGTCATTTAATACAAAAAAAATTATTAATTAATCTACACCATCTTCATCATTCAGTCATTCCACATTAATTATTAATTAACTATTAGTCTTAGCTTAGCTACGTATTAGTTAGTGTTACTGGAGCAAGACGCTTCCTAGAGTCTTGATGCTCAAATTTGTTCCTGCTCCTTTAGAGAATTTACTACCTCCTGCTTCATTGACACTCATCACTTTATTCTCTAATCCACTAAGTACACAATTTCGTAATGGCCCCTTTATCGTAAAATGGGTACGAGAGTCTCGCATGCTCTCAAAATGCTACAAAAAAGTAGATTTAATGACTATACTTGAATAGATAATATTATTGCTATCATACCTTGAGCTCTATATTTCCATTGGTAGCATTAGCATACATGACTGTTGTCAGAGTAATATCAGCCAATAGATACATGTGAGGGTTGTACAGATCATCTTTATAGCTTAAAAGGAAGAACAAGCCTGCAGAGAGGGAAAGAGAGAGAGAGAGAGAGTATGTGAAAGAGGGGTGGAGGGGGAGAGGTACATGTCTATTCACTGTAGGTATTAAAAGGTTTCCCCCCACTCTTATGGGTTGGCTCGGAATCTCATTTATCATAACATTATTATAGACAAGGCCATCCCTTCCCAATAGCTTGTCTGTATAGTTATTATGAAGTCACCAAATACAAACTCACTGTTGGTTGTATAGCTACTCTCTTTAACCTCTCCAAAAGCCAGCCTGTCATCTTTAATGTGAACAAATTCATTCCTTCCACTCGAGTGGCCCTTAACGGCTATCTGTACTAAATCAACAACTGGCTGGAGCTCATGTAAACCAAACTTATCGATCAATCCAACTTGCTAGAAAAAGAGAAAGAAAGAAAAGCACATTATTACTAGGTTATTCGTTATCACTCACTCCTTTTTTAAGTATATCGCTGATGGACGGCATGAAGTATTGCTGTTCATCCTATATTCTCAATGATTGCTTAGTAGTATATCACTAGATTGACTTACCTCTCCTGTGTTGATGTTTAATCCTGATGCTCCTCCTGGTATAATGCACAGAGAGATTATGAGAATGATAAGGACTCCATCCTCTGGGATTGTATAAAAAACAAAAATAACATTTATTGATTTAGAATAGTCACTATCAGATATGAATATCAAGTGGGATTACTGACCTTGCTGTAATCAAGAGCTCTAGTGTTGGTTTTATTTCCATGTAATCTTTTGCCTCTTGTAACCTGTAATATGAGAAGGGAGTCACGCACACAAGCTGTGATAGGCTTAATGGTGAAACCATATTATTGAAGTGGTTTGAATTTTGAATGCTTTGAAATTCAAAAAGAAGGCTGTCTTTGCTAAACCACTGGGCAAGTCTACACTTTGTAATGATTAGATCTGACCAGCTACTGACACTGTTGTACACAACAATAGGCCATTACTGTATCTATTTTATTATTGCTCGAGCTATTATAATTCAGTAATTTATTTATCTAAAGCACAAGGTGCTCTCCTCCATGCATTAAATTGGTAGATTTTTCACATCACAGTAGAGGTGCTACAGAGGAGGACAATAAATACAGCAGTTAGTCTGCTGTATGCTATTATTATAAAGAGTCTCCTTTAAGGGGATTCATGGTAGATAGTTAGTCAGCGCGGAGATAGTGTCAGTGTAGTATTACATTTTCAGTGAGCAAACCGCATACTTTCACTACTCACCTGTTGATCTTGCCTTTCAGCAGCACGGAGGAGGTAAAGACTGCCCATCCGTCTCGTGGGCATGGGCTGGTAGGGAGTTCCCTCTTGTTCCTTCTCTTCTTTCAGTTTCCAATATCACGCCTGGAACTAGAGGCAGCCAAAGCAAAGTGTTTGAAGCAGTAGCAACTGGCTTAATGCAGTTTGGCGGGGCGTGTGTACATGAACAGGTGACGAATAGACAGTCAATACTTTGTATTTAAATGCCAAACCTTCTGTGGTTTTTAAGTCCATCCCTCCATATAAAAGGATAGCTATGCATAGTATTGTAATCAAACAATCAGTAGAGCAATCTATGGTAGAGTTAATTTAAAATTTGAACAGGTAGATGTACTGACTTTCTAGCTCTCAAAGCATGCTAAACACATACAATATTTATTAATCTCTTTCTTCTCTCTCCTATTTTATATAGTATCTATGTTGCATTGGGTGGTGCTTTCCTACTCGGATTAGGTGATGCATGCTTTAATACACAGGTAGGTTATACAGTTTATAATGTTGTGTTAGAAATATTTAAATGTTGTACGTACTACATGTGCATAACTTGAGGTCAGTGTTTTCAGAGCTAACCGTAATCATCTCAAACTTTCTGCAGAGCATAAGTGCATCTGCAATATCTCCATATTCCTTTTACTCTGTTATCCATAATAGCAAGAGTACACCTAATTATGTACTCTTGAGTGTCCTAAGCAAACATAATGTGTCGTGATATCATAGTCATCAAGGAGGGGAAGGTTAACCTTACTTTCATGTTAACCGCTAGCTCTGATAGCATTATCTTAAATATTTATATATTATTGGCTGTGCTGGCCCTGATAGCATTATCTTAAATATTTATGTATTATTGGCTGTACTTCACATAAGAAACTGTTCTTGACCTTTATATAACCTTATGCCTGTTTCCTACTCTTAGTTTTGATTTATATTGTTCTACTTTCATTTCTCCTCCCTCTCTCTCCCCCTTCAGATTTATTCCATTATCGGTGTCATCTATTCTTCAGATGAAGATAGTGCTCCAGCAATGGCTCTTTATAAATTCTTTCAAGTATGCACGAGAATCACAATAATGATAATAATATTGATAATTTCCTTTTGTTCCCTTTTCTCTCTCCCTCTCTCTACTTATCTTTCTCTATAGTCCATTACTGCTTTTGTTAGCTTCCTTACTTCTACTCTCCTCAAGCTTCAATGGCAGCTTTTGATACTTGTAAGTCCTATATTTTATGACGATTTCACTATAATATACATGTAGTAGTTTATGTATGATCTATTATTATATTTCTCTATAATGTGCAGGTTGTGCTGGCTGTTCTTGGTACAGTAACTTTCTGTATAGTCGAATGGGATTATCATCGCAGTGAGCAAAAACGTGAAGATGATCTTACAAACAGTTACGAGGAGCCCAATGACACTCGATATGCCGTCGAAAAGACGTACAGTGCTTCGTCTTTGGATGGGGAGGATGGATTCATGAGTGACTCTAGCGCTCATTAACATTTATGAGAGAGAGAGTGAGTGTTTTATTATAAGAGTGTAATGAAAGGAGAGCTGATAGTTTTGTATTAAAAAAGGATTTTATGCTGTTTCCCCTAGTATATTTTGTTTGGAATCGCTGATCTACCTTTTAATTGATAATAAAGATAATTATTGATAACTTAACAGTTTGACATTGCTTGTTACTAAAGTTATGAAAGAGGGCTGTTGTTTGTGTTTTTGATTATGTATCCCACATTAATGTGGACGTGGGGGAAGGACAGCTCTTGTTTGTGTTTTTAATGTGTCTATATAGATTAGCAGGTTGGAAGTAGCTTTTGTCATTTGCGTTGACATTGCACTGTGTTTGTTTTTAGTCACGTCAAAATTATAAATAACTCTCAGACTGTTGCTGCTTCAAAAATTGTAGCCTTACTAAACCTCTCTCATGTTGTTGCTTTGCTGGACCTTAAAACTATGTCAGTAACAAAACTAAAATTATTCTCTAACAAAGTTCTACTTGTCAAAACAATGATAATAGAGTTAATATTGACTTTTTATTCAATTTTCATAGGCAGTCATTTTAATGAAATAAAAAATAAAATTACATTTGCTGTCCTTTTATAAGTGCACACACACAGACACACACACACACACAGACACACACACACACACATTGTAAGCTAAATCACTCCTCTACTGATCCAAGAATTACTATTGCTATAACGACTATAAAATAAGTCACAACAGCTGCAATATTTAAAATCAGTGAAATCGTTCCCTTTTTTTGAGCTCCGTTGAAATCACCTCGAGTAGCTGAATCACGAGCCTATTAGTAATTACATAAATATCAATAATAATTATTTTATTTTTACTGATAAAGAGATGAAAAAGGCTGGAAGGGTGCAGAATAATGTTGGCCAAAATCCACACATGACACAGAAAATAGTCATCAAGATAGATAGTGTGTAATAATAGTCACCAATGGGCTGATGCTGTACCACTTGGGTAGCACTTGGTGGCTGTGTAACAACTATGAAAGTTGGAGTCTATTAAATAATGGATGAATTTTATATGTAACAGTTAGATACACTTGCTGTTTGATGAGCTCCTTGTTCAAAATATGGTGGAGGCAGTTTTTCTTCCAGCATGGAAGGATATGGTTGTAATGGTGGGTATAAGTTCTGCTGCAAATATCCTTGTTGAGTTGCATTGCTCTATATAATACATGAAGTGATTCAATTACTGCTATGCATGTGTGAAAATATGCTTACCAATTTATCTTTCATGTTATCATATTGCAGGAGTGATACAGAATATATAATTGTTTTACAAAAAAACAAACATGCTTACCATTCATTTCTTTAGTCTGAAGTTTCACTCAGCCTAGAGACTGACTGATGAAGTATGATGTTAATGATGTTATGTTATATAGATTTTTAATAAACAATAACAATATGCATTTATTTAAACCCGACACACAGTACACACTACTACTGATAGTACTCAGTTTCAAGTATATAGCGTTGTTGATCTAATTAAGAGCATGCAAAGAATTAATTATAGTTCAAGGTATTGAGCAGAGTGTAATTTTAAAAGGTGCTAAAGCAGTAATAGAGCACTTTTGCTGGTAGAGCTCTACCTATAGTGAATGGGGGGGGATGAGACTAGTAAGTGTTATATATTCTTTTATTTATTATTTCATGCATCAACTTTCTAAGCACACATAAATACTAAACACAAATAAAAAAGAACAATTTAAAAATGATAAAAGTTTATTTAGCAGGAGCCTAATGACACTCAATATGCCATCAAAAAGGTGTACAGTGCTTCATCATTGGAGGGAGGATGGATTTGTGAGTGATTCTAGTGCTCATTAACATTTACGAGAGAGAGACAGCGAGAGTATTTTATTTTGTAATGAAAGGAGAGTTGATAGTTTTGTATTAAAAAAGAATTTAATGCTGTTTCCCCTAGTATATTTTGTTCGGAATTGCTACTCTACCTTTTAATTGATAATAAAGATAATTGTTAACTTAACAGTTTGTTACTAAAGTTATGAAAGAGGGCTGTTGTTTGTGTTTTTAATTATGTACCCCACATTAATGTGGACATGATGAAGTTGTACATGGCTCTTGTTTTTTGTTTATAATAACTCTCAGACTGTTGCTGCTTTAAAAAGTGTAACTTTACTAAACCTCTCTCATGTTGTTGCTTTGCTGGACCTTGAAACGATGTCAGTAACAAAACTAAAATTATATTTTAACAAAGTTCTACTTGTTCAAAACAATTATAATAGAGTTAATGCTAAGTTTGTATTAAATTTTCATTGGCACTCAGCTTAATGAAATAAAAAGAAATAAATTACATTGCTGTCCTTTTATAAGTTCACACACATGCGCTGGAGGTTATAATCACTGCGATATTACTGCAGCATAAATTACTATTGCTGTTATGAGTGCAAAATAAGTCACAACAGCTGCAATATTCAAAATTAGCGAAATAATTCCCTTGTTTTGTGCTCCCTTTTGATCACCTTGAGCAGCTGAATCACGAGCCTATTAACAATCATATAAATATCAAATATTTACTTATTCTTACTGATACAGAAAAAATAAGGGCTGCAATGGTGCAGAATAATAGTGGCCAGAATCCACACATCACACAAAGCATAGTCATCAAGATAGAGAGTGTGTAATAATAGTCACCAACGGGCTGATGCTGTACCACTTGGGTAGCACCTGGTGGCTGTGAAACAACTATGACAGTTGGAGCCTATTGGATAATGAATAACTTTTACATGCAATGGCTAGATACACTTACTGTTTGTTGAGCTCCTTGTCCTTGTTCAAGATACGGTGGAGGCTGTTTTTCTCCCATGGTGGCAGGATATGCTTGTAATGGTGGGTATAAGTTCTGCTGCAAATATCCTTGTTGAGTTGCATTGCTCTATAATACATGAAGTCATCAAATACTGCTATGTGGGAAAATATGCTTACCAATTTATCTTTATTGTTATTATAGTAGAAGTGATGAAGAATATGTAATTATTTATAAAAGAAACAAACATAAATTTTAATGTTATAGTAAAGCTACATGTACATTACTGACAAACTTACCATCCATTTCTTTAGTCTGAAGTCTCACTCAGTGTAGACTGACTGGTGAAGAATGATGTTATATAGATTTTCAATAAACAATAACAGTATACATTTTATCTAACCCAATAACAGGCAACACACACTACTACATGATAGTACTCAGTTTCAAGTATAGCGTCATTTGATTAAGAGCATGCAAAGAATTAATTGGCTCAAGGTACTAATTTTAAAAGGTGCTAAAGCAATAACAGATCACTTTCACTGGTAAAGCTTTACTTAGTGGTAGAGAATGGCTGGGATGAGACTAGGAAGTGTTATATATTTTTATTTATTATTTTGTGTATCAGCTTTCTAAACACACATAAATGCTAAATACAAATAAAAAACAACAATTTAACAACAATAGTAGTTTTAAGCATTAGCTCCAAGTTTCACTTGTAATAAGTGCAATAGTATGAAGAGTAATAATAGATACAATCAGAGTTCCTGGCATTAACAACAGCACGGGCTACTGATGCAACAATGATGATCAGTGCCACCACCCACCAGATACAAGCAACAATATTCAAAATAAGAGCAGCACGACCTTTAGACCTAGCCCCTACAAGATCACCACGGGTAGCAGCATCACGAGCCTGCAAGGAAAATGATAATAAAATATAACATTTATCACACTTACAGCTGAAGCCATAACGATGGCAGGTATGGTACAAAACAGAGAATACCAAGTACCACATATGCAGCAAATGACAGTCAACACAACAGAGAGGGTCAAGTAATAGTCTCCCGCAGGACGGACTACTGTAGTTGTAGCTGCTGTTGGTTGATTAACCACTATAACATTATTAGACTAAAGAAAAGTTAAAAATAAGTGAAATGACTATTCTTACAGTTTGTTGCTGTGGAGCAGCTTGCTGTGGTGCTGAATAAGGAGGAGGCACATAGCCAGGCTGTGGTGCATAACCTGATTGTGGAGGATATGCTGCAGGTTGTGGTGCATAGCCTGATTGAGGAGGCTGCTCTGGTGGGTAGCCAGGACCAGGTTGTGGAGGGTATGGTGAGTAGCCTTGCTGAGGATAACCCTATCATTAACAATGCATGTTTATTTTGCATGGGAAATGCATTCAACCGACAGCTTACACAAACACTATGCATAATCGACTATCTAAACATTGATAAAGCACTTTTAACTTTCCATTGTCATACTATATATATATATTAAGTGCTGTTTTAGTATGGAAATTTATAGTATAGTTGTGCATTGAAAATAGTTTAGTTTCCACATGTTAATTTATTGAATTGTTTTAGCTTTTGATCTTAATTTATAGTTTCAGTTTTGCTGAGTCAAATGCAATTCAACATGTACAAGTTCAGTATGACTTTGACAATCATCTTTCTACTTTAGTGTTAGAAATAATTCATGATTGGGGTTGTTTAAGATACTAAAATAGATTATTGGTAATTCTAACCTGTTTCTCTTTATTTCAGTTGTGTCATAATAAATAGATATATACATCATTTTCATACCATAATGAATTTAAAAGAAAAGAGGAGGGAAGAAGAGAGAAACAGCAAATCAAATGGAAGGTTTACTATCTTTATTGACCTACCGTCCATTGGATCTATTGAGCAGTAAAGTAAAGAAACTCTTTAAGGAAAGAGAGAAGATACAAAAGAATGCCTACGCAAAAAATAATTTGAACCGGATGTGACTGATTATCTAATAATTAAATTTTATAATCCATAGGTAATTAGCACATGTAACCTCGCCCATTCCCTGCGGGCTATAATTATTTTTATTAATAATTTTTTAAAGAAAAATATACTAAAAAGTCTAAAATAAGGGAACTGTGTATAAAGTGTCAAAAATACGTACTCAAAAGAATTTCTTCACTTAGAGCAATAATAGTAGCCATAATAATACGAATAGCGACAGTAGCTGCTACTGTAACTACTGCTGTAATAGGTTGGCGAGCTACTTGCACTTGCAGCAGACCCAGCAGCAGCTGCAATGATAATGATCAGTGCCAGTATCCACCAGACACAAGCAACAACATCCAAAATGAGAGCAATACGACCTTTAGTCTTAGCCTCTTCAAGATCACCACGGACAGAAGCATCACGAGCCTACAAGAAAAATTTTAAAAAATATAGCTATATTTATCATACTTACAGCCGTAGCCATAATAATGGCAGGTATGGTACAAAACAGAGAATACCAAGTACCACAGAAGCAACAAATGACAGTCAATACAATGGAGAGAGTCAAGTAATAGTCTCCGGTAGGGCGGACTACTGCAGTCACAGGTACTGTTGGTTGAGAATTGACCACAACAACATTATTGGACTAATAATAATAATAATAATAATAATAATAGTAATTATAATATAAAATAATGCTTACTGTTTGTTGCTGTGCCACAGGCACAGGCTGTGGCTGAGGAGGAGCGGGATTACCAAAATAAGGTGGAGGAGCACCTCCCTTATAAGGCTGCTGTGGAGGGTAGCCCTGCTGTGGTGGGTAACCCGGCTGTGGTGGGTACTGTTGAGGAGGGTACCCTTGATCAGCAGGTGGATAGGCAGGCTGTTGAGGAGGGTATTGGGGATAGGCTTCTTGCTATTTAAAAGAAAGAGTAGCTAAAATAATACTTGGGCATGTAACGTATGCCAAAAATAGTGAGGCGTAGAGTAAAAAGTATGGCTATTGTTAGGTTAAATATTGAACAACTGCCAATAGTAAAGCTATTGCCAACTGTAACACTTACCGGTTTATCTTCATGTTAATAGTGAATATGATCAAGGGTTGTACATAAATAAAGAAAAACAATACTTTGATACATTGTCATCATTTAAAAGTGAAACTGAATGAGATAAAATGATAAATTTACACCCAAAATTGGTATTGTCTTGTGACCCATCATAAAAGAACAGATAGAAAATTCTTTTTGTGATTTTATTTTTGCACTGAAATTGCACTTTGCATGAACACTGAGGCCATCATGATGGCATAGCTTAAATTTAATTTTTCAGTTTGCAAATTAGCATAAAGCTTTGAGTCTGTGATGACAAAATTTCTATACCTTTAAAATGACCCTTTTTGCTAGCTATTATAAAGTCTATGCATAATAAGCTCATATTCTAGCCAGATAGCTGCAGCCAGGCTGATTATTACATCAATATCACTACCAAAATAACCCCAATTTAGTTCAGTATATTCAGTGTGGTTGCACAATAACCTAATCAAGATTGTTTTCATGCAACTAGCAATACTTAGCAATTAAGATACAACATACCTTCCATTGTTAAGTATTTTAATAACTTTTCTTTCTTTCTTCTTCACGGAATGAGATGTCTCCTGCCGCAGGGCTTTGCAAAACTGCAGAATGAATTTGCCTGTCACATGATTCATAGTTTCAATATTCATAGGCAATTAATTTTATTAATGATAGATAATTAATTAATAATTAGTTTTGTTATTGAATTGTTTTAGCCTTTGATCTTAATTTATAATTTCAGTTTTACTGAATCAAATGCAATTCAGCACGTAAAAGTTCAGTATGACTGTGACAATCATTTTTTTACCTTAGTGTTAGAAATAATTCATGATTGGGGTTGTTTAAGATACTAAAACAGATTATTGGTAATTCTGACCTGTTTCCCTTTATTTTGTGGTCACAATGAATAAATATTAAATATGTATACACATCATTTTCATGCCATAGATTCAAAAGAAAAGAGGGGGGAAGAAGACAGAAACAGCAAATCAAATGAAAGGTTTACTATCTTTATTGACCTACCGTCCATTGGATCTATTGAGCAGTCAGTAAAGTGTAGAAACTCTTTGAAAAAAGAGAGCAGATAAGCTAGGCAACAGAAGACAGCAAAAATAATTTGAAACCGGATGTGACTATTTAATAATAATTAACTTTTATAATATAGAACAATAATAACTATCTACTCTTGCTAACAATTGTCACTCATAAAAATCAAAACAGTTAGCCAAAATTTCTTCAGCTCTATGAAATCCTGCAGCACTGAGCCAATGACATAGAAAAGTCAGCCTTTGGTTGCCCGGTATTAACCACTACAACATTGTTGTTCTGATAAAATAACAATAATACAAGTAATGATCAACAACAATGCAATACCAACTTACATTTTGTTGCTGAGGCTGTGGAGCATATCCCTGCTGTGGAGCATAACCAACAGGCTGAGGAGCAGGCTGGGGAGTGTAGCAAGGTGGTTGTGGAGCATATCCCTGCTGAGGAGTGTAACCAAACTGGCTAGATCTTGCAGGCTGTGGAGCATAGCCATGCAGTACCAGGCTGTGGAGCATAGCCAGTATTAGGAGCATAGCCAGTATTAGGAGCATAGCCAGTATTAGGAGCATAGCCAGTATTAGGCAATGGAGCATACTTAACCAGAAGAATAGGGTGAGGATACAGTTTAAGCAGGACATTAAACAACTGCATAACTCACATTTTGTTGTTGTGCTAGCTGTGGTGAGCATCTTGAGTAGCCTTGTTGTGCTGGGTATGGTGCATAAGTTGGCAATGGACTGTATCTCTATGAGGATGTAAAATTTTGTGGTCAAAAATGATTTCTATTCTAACCTGTCTAGGCTGTCTCTCTTAATATTGTGAGATTTAGAATATCAGCAGTCGTAAAGGAATGAATAAGATCAGTCCCAATATAATTGTTAACTTACGAGCCATGGTTCTGAATTTTCGTTAGATCTCCGAGTAGGGATGAGCCTACTGATTTGTCAGCATAATTTAGGAATAATAGGGGCTTCCTCATATGAGGCATAATGCTGGAATAATTGGATGGAAATAGGAATAATAGTGGAATGATGGGTGGAGTTGAGGTTAATGGTAATTGCAGAAGAATTTTTTTAATTTTGGCTAGTGCTTTTTGGAAGACCTATTTTTAAAATGCCACTGGAATGCAAAAATTGATTGCTTGAGAAATTATTGAGAATAAATGGAGAATAATAGGATAAAATGAAAAGAATAATGGGAGGAAATATTGAGAATTTCCAGAAAAAATAATAGGAAAATTTATGAAAGAAAAAGATGAAAATCAGTGCTAATATATCTTACAGTAACTTACGAGCCATGAATCATATGCAAATTAGTTACATTTACCGAGTTATAAACTTCACCCATTCCCTGCCCATTATGATCTAAATCTACTAAGCTAATCTAATTTTTTTATAAAAAATATATACTTAAAAGAAATTAATTGTTCATAAAGTGTCAAAAATACACACACACACAAGAATTTCTTCACTTAGAGCAATAATAGTAGCCATAATAAGACGAATAGTAACAGTACCTACTACTGTAACTACTGCTGTAATAGCTTGCCGAACTACTTGCATTTGCAGCAGACCCAGCAATGGATGCAATGATAATAACAAGAACAACTATCCACCAGACACAAGCAACAATATCCAAAATGAGAGCAACACGACCTTTAGACCTAGCCCCTTCAAGATCACCACGAGCTGCAGCATCACGAGCCTGCAAGGAAAATAATAATAAATATAGCTATACATAGCATAAATTTATCAAACTTACAGCTGTAGCCATAGCAATGGCAGGTATGGTACAAAACAGAGAATACCAAGTACCACAGAAGAGGCAAATGACAGTCAATACAATGGAGAGAGTCAAGTAATAGTCTCCTGCAGGACGCACTACTGTAGTGGTCACAGGTGTTGGTTGAGCAGTGACCACAACAACATTATTAGACTAACAAAAATAATAATAATAATAATAATAATAATAATAATAACCAATAATACTATTATTAATGATAAATAATAATAATACTTACTGTTTGTTGCTGTGCCACAGGCACAGGCTGTGGCTGAGGAGGAGCGGGATTACCAAAATAAGGTGGAGGAGCATCTCCCTTATAAGGCTGCTGTGGAGGGTAACCCTGTTGTGGAGGATAACCCTGTTGAGGTGGGTATCCCTGCTGTGGTGGATAACCCGGCTGTGGTGGGTACTGTTGAGGAGGGTACCCTTGATCAGCAGGTGGATAGCCAGGCTGTTGAGGAGGGTATTGGGGATAGGCTTCTTGCTATACAAGAGAAAGAGCAACATGTATGTATAATGCAATCCAATAAATAAAATTGCACTGTGCAAAACAATCAAATGCTATTCCAAAAAGAGCAAGGTGTAGAGGAAGAATCACAGCTATTGTTAGGTTAAATATGACAACTGCCAATAGTAAAGCGATTGTCAACTGTTACTACTGTGAATGTAGGAGTATGCACTAGACTATGTAACACTTACCATTTTATCTCCATGTTGATAATGAATGTGATCTAGGGTTGTACATAAAATTAAAAAAAGCAACACTCAATACAATGCCATCATTTTAAAGTGAAACTGAATGAGGCAATGATCATAAACTTGCACCCAGAATTTGTATTGTATAACTTTTGTGACCCAACATAAAAGAACAGATAGACAATTCCTTTTGTGATTTTATTTTTGCACTGAAATTGCACTTTGTATGAGCAGGCCATCATGATAGCATAGCTTAAATTTAATTTTTCAGTTTGCAAATTAGCGGCATAGATTTTGAGCCACTGACAAAAATTTTACCTTAAAAACGGTTTGATAGCTATTTTGCTAGTTATTACATAAAGTCTATGCATAATGAGCTCATATCCTAGCAAGAAATAGCTGCAGCCAGGCTGATCATTACATCAATATATATATGTATATATATATATATGTATGTATGTATATTATATAGTATACTAGTAGGTCGCATATACAAAATATAGGACCTGAGGTTTGTGTTCGAGGATGTGATATAGCCCAAGGGCCATAGGCCCAAGGGCTATATCACATCCTTGAACACAAACTAAAGGTCCTATATTCTGTATATGAGACCGATCTAGTATACTATATATGATATATTGCATAATGATGACAGCATTTCTGCATGGCAGGTCTATATACAAAATATAGAATCCACCACATCAAAGGAATGATGTCATCATTGTGCTCTATATATATATATTGATCACCGGCTGCCAAAAAACAACCCCAATTTAGTTCAGTATATTCAGTGTGGTTGCACATTAACCCAATCAAGATTGTTTTCATGCAACTAGCAATATTTAGCAATTAAGATACAACGTACCTTCCATTGGTAAGTATTTTAATAGCTTTTCTTTCTTTCTTTTTCACAGAACGAGATATCTCCTGCCGCAGGGCTTTGCAAAAAAATTGCAGACGGAATTTGTTCATCACGTGATTTGATAGTTTTATAAACAATTATTTTATTATTTAATTAAAAGTTATAATAGTAGAGTTATTAATCAGATTTATTATCATCTGATTGGCTGCCAGCTCCTCCATAACCTCACCCATTCCCTGCCCATTAATTATGATAGATCTATATAGCTACTATGCTAATCTAATTATTTTTACCAAAAATCATACTCAAAAGAAAGTAATTGTTCATAAAGTGTCAAAAAACAAAAAATTTCTTCACTTGTAGCAATAATAGTTGCCATAATACGAATTGTAACAGTACCTACTGCTGTAATAGGTTGCCGAACTACTTGCATTTGCAGACCCAGCAGCAGCTGCAATGATAATGATCAGTGCCAGTATCCACCAGACACAAGCAACAATATCCAAAATGAGAGCAACACGACCTTTAGACCTAGCCCCTTCAAGATCACCACGAGCTGCAGCATCACGAGCCTGCAAGGAAACTAATAATAAATACAGCTATATAAAGCATACAGTATCAAACTTACAGCTGTAGCCATAACAATGGCAGGTATGGTACAAAACAGAGAATACCAAGTACCACAGAAGAGGCAAATGACAGTCAATACAATGGAGAGAGTCAAGTAATAGTCTCCTGCAGGACGGACTACTGTAGTGGTCACAGGTGTTGGTTGAGTATTGACCACAACAACATTATTAGACTAACAATGATAATAATAATAATAATAATAATAATAATAATAATAATAATAATAATAATAATATTAACAATAAATAATAATAATACTTACTGTTTGTTGTTGTACCACAGGCACAGGCTGTTGCTGAGGAGGAGGAGCGGCAGCATTACCAAAATAAGGTGGAGGAGCTTCTCCCTTATAAGGCTGCTGTGGAGGGTAGCCCTGCTGAGGTGGATAACCCTGTTGAGGTGGGTATCCCTGCTGTGGTGGATAACCCGGCTGTGGTGGGTACTGCTGAGGAGGGTACCCTTGATCAGCAGGTGGATAGCCAGGCTGTTGAGGAGGGTATTGCTGTGGGGGATAAGCTTCTTGCTATATACAAACGAACCACAAATAATACTTAGGCATGCATAATATATGATGACAACCCAATAAAGCAAATTGCACATGCAAAACAATCCGCATGTGCTATTCTCAAAATAGCGGCTATTATGAGAGGTGTAGAGGAAAAGGCACAGTTATTGTTTTTTAAATATGACAACTGCCAACAATAGTAAAGTTATTGTTACTGCCAGGGCTGTTGAGAGTCTTGGTGGGGCCCAGGAAAAACTTTTGGCGTGCAAAGCGCACCAAAAATGTTATCTGCTTTAATTATATTCATAGTGGGTGTGGTCAAAATTAATTAATTTTATCTGCATGCATGACAACATGTATTTTGTATATTGAATGTGAACTAGCTAGAAAGTTAAATTTTGATAATATTATTGATTTTTTGAGACAAAAGGCCAGAAGGGCCCAACTTTTGTAATAATTTTTGTTTTCTTAAGTTCTTTAAAAAATTTTTTTGGGGCCCTTTAAACTGTGGGGCCCAGGGCATTTGCCCCTTTTGCTCGCCCCCCCCCTCTCAGTAGCCCTGGTTACTACCACTACTGTGAATGTAGGAGCATGCACTGTGACTAGACTATGTAACACTTACCAGTTTATCTTCATGTTGACAGTGAATGTGATCAAGGTTTGTATATAAAATTTAAAAAAGCAACACTCAATACAATGTCATCATTTTAAAGTGAAACTGAATTAGGTAAAATGATAAACTTGCACCAAAAATTTGTCATTGTATAACTTTTTGTGACCCAACATAAAAGAAAAGATATAAAATTCCTTTTTTGTGATTTTATTTTTGCACTGAAATTGCACTTTGCATCATCAGGCCATCACGATGGCATAGCTTAAATTTAATTTTTCAGTTTGCAAACTAGTGGCATAAATTTTTAACCACTGACAAAAATTTTTACCTTAAACATGGTTTGCTAGCTGTTATAAAGTCTATGTAATAAGCTTATATCCTAGCCAGATAACTGCAGGAAGGCTGATCATTGCATCCATTCAGTATCACTGCCAAAAAATAACCCCAATTTAGTTCAGTATTCAGTGTGGCTGCACAATAACCCAATCAAAATTGTTTTCATGCATCTAGGACTATTTAGCAATTAAGATACAACATACCTTCCATTGTTAAGTATTTTAATAGCTTTTCTTTCTTTCTTCTTCAACGAACGAGATGTCTCCTACCGCAGCTCCTCGTGCAGAATTCAATTATCACGTGATTTGATAGTTTTTTATAGCCGATTTAATTAATAATAATAATTACTGTTTAATTAATAATTATTATTTAATTTATTATTATTATTATTATTTAATTAAAAGTTATAATAGTAGAGTTATTAATCAGATTTATTATCATCTGATTGGCTGCCAGCTCCTCCATCACTTTCCTCATCATCACTGTCCCCGCTATCAAACTCATCAGCTGGAACAGAATATATCCTTATCACAGCCTATAATTATTAATAATAAGCATAATAATGACCTTATAAAGCTTATAATATAATAGTTATAAGGCTACAGTATAGCAGTGAGTACCGTATACGTTAAAATTTCCGAGTGTTTAAAATTTTATGTTTTCAATGAAATGTGTTCAAAAGTTAATATTCGTGTGAGCTAATTTTCGTGTTCTGGCCATAGTCCACATACAATAGAATGGCATTAGAGGTGGTTTAAATTTCATGGATTTAAGGTGAGCACGAAAATAACAAAATTTAATACACCCCGAAAATTAAGATGTGTACGGTAACTGCTCATAGTAAGTCACAAGAACCATAAATTGGCATCAAAAAGTCAACAGCACCCATCACTGTAGCCATTATTATAAATTATTTAATGCATTATTGTGGTGTTGCATGAGATAATAAGTTTTGATATTCAAAGAGTTCACATGATGTACTTGCCTTATTAGGATCCTTCATTATTATATACTTCCCAGGATCAAGCTCCCTGCAGTAATCAATGATGGCGTGGAGTATGCCCCAGGCATTTTGTAAATCCAGTGTGAGCTGTGATGCTAGTTGCTCGGGTCTCTCCGTTTGTATTCCTAATATCTGATGGTTGGAGGAATCACGAGGACTTGAACGTGACACATAACTAAAGAGAGAGAGAGAGATAAATGATACAGTGAAACCTGCTATTGTGGACACTCTAAAATAAGGACACCTCTATAATTAGGACAGGTAGTATCAGTCCCAATACAATAGTAATGTGTATTAATGAACCTCTGAAATAAGGACACCTCTATAATAAGGACAGTTTTATTTGGTCCCAAGGTGTCCGGAATAGACAGGTTTGACTGTATTACGAAAAGAATAAAAATTAAAATGTACGATAGCAATGGAGTTCAATATAATAATAGTTTATATACTAAATGAACAACGAAACTATCACAATTATTATTATTATTCCAGCAAATTAGAAGAGAGAGAGAGAGTACAGTTTACTCTTTTCTCTATCTTTATAATAATTACTGGAAAATGACTTCACACTTGTAAATGTTTAATTACATGCAAGATCGTACCCAAATTTGATAAATGAGGACCCAGCTAGGGCAGCACTGACTGCCCACTTGGCTATCTTACAACTGTTGTTCTTCAGCTCAGTGGCAAAGACAGCTCCTCTCTGCCGATCCAAATTATTACGCCAATCAACATGATTACCACCAGCATACTAGGGAGAGAGAAGTATTGCTCCATTTCTATCATACATGTACAATAGAAATTGTACATGTATAAAAGAAATTCCAATTTCTATTATAAGGCCTTTTCACACTGGCAAAGTAATGCACATTGATGCACATTAATCGTGTTCACACTAGAGCGGTTTTCAATCAATGTGATGCCATCAGTCTCACTTCACCTCCAGAGGTGGATTGATGTGAAGTGATGCGCTTCGATCAATGTAAACCAATGACAACAAGAACACAAAATGATACATAATTCAGCTGCTAGTGTGAACACAATTTTGAAAACTGTGCCAGTGTGAAAAGGCCTATACATACCTTGGGGTCCCATTCATTCAGTGTCTTTATATTAAGGAAGACGTCAGGAGAGGAGGAGGGGGAGGAGGGAGGAAGTGCAGCATCATGCTGACATCTTACAATCAGTCCTGATCCATCCTTCAGGGAATACTTACGATATCTAGTAAACAAATCAAGTTTTAGATTTTCTGAATATTATGCATCAAATTTAAGCTGATACTTAAAACTGAATTTTTAATAGTTGCTCTAAAATCAGGTCAAAGTCCCTGTACTGTAGTATAGGGTCTCAGACCAAATTTCACCAAAAATGTCAAGGAGAAAAATTTTCATTTTTATAACTTTTTCTGATGCATATACATGTTCTTATGTTGTGTAGAAAGTTTGAGCTGATTCCGATCAAAATTAGATTTTTTATGAATTTTTAAAGTTGCTCCAAAATTAGGCCAAAGTCCCTGTACTATAGTACAGGGTCTCAGACCAAATTTTGCCAAAAATGTCAAGGAGAGAATTTTTTATTTTAATAACTTTTTCTGATGCACATACATGTTCTTATGTTGTGTAGAAAGTTTGAGCTGATTCCAATCAAAATTAGATTTTATATGAATTTTAAAAGTTGTTCAAAATTTGCCAAAATGACCAAGTACATGTACATGACATATTTTGTCAAATAAGGCTATGAGAAGATTCTAGACTTTTATAATGTTTCCAATATAAATAATTAAACTAAGAGCCATTACCTATAAGCCACAGATGGCATTCCCTCAATATCATCAGTAAACGGATTCGGTTCCCTAAATGAATATAATCCTTTACCACCAGCAGCAGACTAAAAACAATTATAATATCAATTATATTCATATGGCCATGGACCTTACCACGAGCATTTGCTGTGACAACGACTGATTGATATAAGTTGCTTCCAGTGCTAGGCTCTGTGGGGAGTTAATGCCAGTCTCCTCTTGTGGTGGCTCTTTAGCTGTCTCGTCTACCGTTAGGAACTCTATACATTGGTACCAGTATCAAGGTATAGGAATGGAAATAATAGTAGTAGATAGAATCATATTGATAATAGTAATACATTGTAATTATGCTTACCAAAACGAGAATCATCTCTTTTATCAAAAAACAAGAAATCAGAAACACGCTACAAATTTAAAAATTTCGTATTATTATAATCAGTATATTGTTAGTATACTATCACTCCAGTAGTATACTGACCTGTACTACAATGTCCCAGGAATATTTGGAGCGAGTACAAGTCATTAGTGTAGCCAAAATGGCATCAGTTGCAAAGACTTTACAATTATCTTTGTGAGCTTTAGCGAGCTACGAAAAAAAAGGTTTAAGTACTGATTGGTTTTCTTAGCAAATTAAAGAGAGAGAGATGGGGGAAAGAAAAAAATTAATGATACTATTATTACTTTTTCAATGACAGGGTCATCAGAGGTTGTCACAGGGTTAAATATCTTTGTACATTTCGACAAAATTTGCGGACACCGAACAGAAACCGATTTCTCCTTCCGCACATTATAATAACCAATTGAACCACAAACGTGTCTAGAGAGAAAGAGAGAGAAAAAAAATGGCTGCACTAAACAACAACGAATGCTCTTACAAGTCTTCAGGTCTGCTTGGGGTATAACTAAGCTTGTTTAACTCTGGGAATGTTATTTCTCTTATCATTTGCCAGTTGTATTTCACACTAACGGACGGAGCCCTTGGCCGCAACTGAGGCTAATGAAAAACAAAGACAATAATGAATTAAACAGTCGCACTCACTGGATTGCGGTCGTAATAATTGGACCTGTAGCCTCTTTTGGAACGCCTCTCCCTGTTAATTTATTAATAATTATTATCAGATATTGAAGTTATAATTATTTTACTTTTCCCTGTTCTTTTTCAAAGCAACCTGCTGACGTCCTCCTAGCTTTCTCTCCTCTCTCTTCTCACGATCGCGACGGATTTTATTCTAAAAAAAAAGACAAAGAAGTTAAATAAAAGATATGATGAAGGGGCGGGGCTAAACTAATAACTCATGTACCTGCATTTGTCTTCCTCGTGGTCTACTGTAGAGTGGTCGCTGAGGCCGAGAGGAATCAACCAATCGAAACGAGGAATCATCCTGCTCATGGTAATATGTATACACCTGACCACCAGAGCCATAAGCCGAACCATATTTATCTATTAATAATAATAATAATAATAATAATAAATAATAATTAATTTTTATAACTTACTAGCTGTTCTCCTGTCCTGATACAAGTTATTAGTCCAGTCTGCCACCTAAAGAGATGAAAATAATCATGGCTGCTCTTATTTTGATTACTGTACTTTTCCCAGTCGGTCATCTTTAGAGAATGGCTGGTAAGGTGTATCTTTGAACTGTAGCGGTACGTCACAAGGCCCCCATCCATCAGGATTATCTTGTATCTTAGGGAAGAAGAACCTCGGCTTTTGAGGAGTTTCCTCTGCCCCAGTGGTAGGAGACAATAGCTCACTCGCCATCTTATTATAAGAACATGCACGTGTATGTATTGTAGACCACACCTTATTGACTGTTTTATTTTTGTTTTTTTTTTCTTTCTATTTCTCTCAATAAATATTATTTTATTCTTAAATAAAATTTTTGAACAAAAAAATAATGTACTAAATGGGATTAGACTAGGTCTAGTAAACTATAAAATGAAAAAATAATAACAAGAACAAGAGTGCAATAAACCTGAAAATAAAATTAATTATTAATTCGTAGTCAATGTTTATTATTTATGATCGCTAGTTGATGGTCCTTCTAAGCTTATTCCTCCCCCTCCTCCACTGGCTGATGTTGATGAGCTGGTCTTATCAATGTGATGATAGTTCCTTCCTCTTCCTCTCCTTCCCTTCACACGAGATACTGATGCTCCAGAGAGAGTCTTCGGCATTTGAGAAGGTTTCTTCTTTGTAGAATGAGCAGTGCCTCCACCAATTGATACTCCACTCCCACTGCCAGGAATGTATGGGTGTATCTTTGTGATTGTACCTATAGCTTTTGTGCGGCCTTCCCTAAAGACCATCCTTGAGTCTGTGTGAAGGTACTCCGGGCTCTTGATGAACCTGAACAGGCAGGACGCTTTATCACCAGTTCTTAAGTGATCCTTATCCATTGTTATTATAGTCGCTGTTTGACGTGTGCTACCACAATGGACTAGAGAGAGAGAGAGAGGAGTAACTTATAATGAGAGATGTTAATTCTTTTTACCCATTGCTTGATATTTTGGCGATATTGTGGTTGGATGGTGTAATACGAGTATCTCAGCCTCAAACTCCCAACAGCCGACGGGATCGGTTTCAGCACCTAACATCACCATACCTTTACGGATCTGATTACGTTTCATCTAAAAGAACAATAATATTATTAACATAAATTATGTACATTTAAAATATGTACCTTTTTAAGAGCAAAAGAAGCTGTCTGTCCTCCTCTAACTTCTTTAACTGGTAATCTCTTTCTATGAATTCCTCTAATGGCAACGGGCAAGAACTCTCCGACTGAGTTAGGGCCGAGCAGTAAAGTGTCATTAAGACTGATAGTCCCTTGCAAACAAGTACCTGATACGACAGTGCCAACACCCTAACAACAAACAATGTAATAAACAACAAGTAGAACAACAACAAACAATGTAATAAACAACAAGTAGAACAACAACAAACAATGTAATAAACAACAAGTAGAACAACAACAAACAATGTAATAAACAACAAGTAGAACAACAACAAACAATGTAATAAACAAAAAGTAGAACAACAACAAACAATGTAATAACAATGTAATAAACAACAAGTAGAACAACAACAACAAACAATGTAATAAACAACAAGTAGAACAACAACAAACAATGTAATAAACAACAAGTAGAACAACAACAAACAATGTAATAAACAACAATCATAGCCTGTGGGAAGAAGGGGGGCTGTGTGGTTATTCTAGTAATGGGAGCTGCTTACCGGGACTGAGTAGGTCTCGTCTATTTGAAATTCGGCCGGTTTGTCTTCTCTTGGTCTCATTCTGGCCGAGAGCAAACTTAAAAATGACCTCAATAGCTCAAGATTGTGCCCACTCACATTGGAGACTTGGAATATGGGACACACCCTAATATTAACAATAATAACAATAATAATAATGATAATAATGATGATGATGATGATGATGATGATGATGATGATGATGATGATGATAAAATATTCTTTACCTTGCAGATGTGAAGTTGGTAGCAGTTGTGATGACATCTTCCTGCGTTTGCACGGCTACAGGTATCTTCCTACAGCCGGGGGATTTAAGAACCCTGTTCAAGAGCTTCATGGTCTCTTGGAGGACGTTAGGAGGGCACATATCAATCTTAGTGACTACAACAAAGACAGGGACAGCGAGAGCCAGGGCCAGACCAAGATGCTCTTTAGTCATGCCAACAATACCAGCATTGGCACCAATCTAAGAGGAAGGACAGAGAGAGAGAGAGAGAGAGAGGGAGGGAGATATCGAGACACATAAATTCAATTTTAGCAGAAATTTTTTAAATGTCAGACATAACAACTTTAAGTAATGAACAAGTACAGACAGATGGCGTACAGCGACTTAATATAATTATAGAGCTGATAATAATACAGTTTGTACATGTACAATGTATATGATAATAGAAATGAGAGAGAGAGAGAGAGAAAAGAGGGAAAGTTTCAAGAAGGCAAGCAGGAAAAGGAAACAATTACTTATATCACATGAGGGTAATAAAAGGAAATACATATGTAAACCCTAAATAGAGAATACACTAGCAACATAATTATCATTAGCATCTTGTTGCTGGTATCATTATACTACAACAGTAGTTCCCAGTATGTATACATTGTTGTCCACTCACCATTAACATGCAGAAATCTGGAGCATGGCCAGTCATACCAAAAATGGTCGTCTTTAAATATTTCTCGTGACCAGCCAAGTCAATGAATGTGATCACTTTGGAGGAAACACGACAAATATGAGCCCAGTCTAAACTACCTGCAATAGAAAAGAAATGATATACACATACATGTACATGTATGTATAAAGGCCAAATTTTTTCTGATACATATACATGTTCTTATGCTGTCTAGAAAGTTTGAGCCAATTCCGATCAAAATTAGATAATTTATGAATTTTTAAAGTTGCAAAAAATTGAGCTGTACATGTACATGTATATATATATATTTATAATTATAATTATGCCTATTATACATGTACTACAATTTCATACATACATGTACATGTACCAAGTACATGTATATTGTGTGTACATGTACATGTACATGTGCATACCATGTCCATCCACTTTATTAACAATCCTTCCTTTGTCATCGAACCCCAGTATGTCTGATCCTACACTTGACGTACGACCGCTCTCCATCTCGTGCTTGTGACGAAACAGTTTCTGTCTAGCGTGACCACGCCCATTATCGAGCTCGCCGTGCGTCAACACGCCAAGCAATGTACTCTTACCAGCATCAACATTCCCGACCACAGCAACTCTGGGAGACACAGGAGGAGAAGGGAAAAGAAGAAGGAGAATCATAATAAAGTGTATGTTAACACGACCATATAAGGTAAAAATTAAAATGCTATTTTTAAATACATCCAATGTATGTACACAGCTATTACTTAATAATTTCCTATTTTTAATTATCTTATATGTTGTATGTACCTAACTTCCAGAAAGTCATCCTCTTGGACCTTTCTCCTAACTAGACAGTCTGCCAGTAAACATCCTTCGCTTCCTTTCTTTCTTAGAACTGTCATGTCAGCGTCACAGGCAGCAGCCACAGCATGTAGCGTTGCTATGCTGGCGTCCATTTCACTTTCACTCAATCCATTATTGGAGCAACCACCTAACGTACATATACATCTTTAATTACAATAATATTTATAATAATAGTAATTGATAATACATTTATAGCAAATTTGGAAGTTTTTAAAGTAGTCATAGCTGAAAAGTTTCAATCAGAATCTTTCTATAGCATAAATCTGTTTGAGAATGGTACATTTAGAAGCCATAAGGTTTACTCTCTTTTGCCAAATTTTGAAGCAAATTTTAAATTTTCCAAATGCTTAGAATCAGCTGAAACTTGATCAAAAAAAGTAATTAAAAGGTTGAATTCTCCTAGCCATTTTTAGCAAAATTTAATTATCCTACAAAGTGTTTTGTTTTAAGCCAATTAGCCAATTATCAAAAGCGTCAAATATTTTATCCAAAATAATGTAATAGACACATAAAAGTGACATATCATCTTACAACTACTCCCCCTCCTCCCCTCCCTCTCTCCCCTCCCCTCTCCCTCCCTCCCCTCCCTCCCTCCCTCTCCCTTCACCTCCCTCCCTCCCTCTCCCCTCCCTCCCTCCTTCTCTCCCTCCCTCCCTCTCCCTCCCCCTTCACCTCCTATTCCAAGTTCGATTATTATCTCTCCTTGTCCGTCCTCCATTTGGAGCTTGAGAGCTGAGACAAGAGAATCAAACTCATCAGAAGACGGATTGACATATTGCAGCTATAATAAATAAACAAAACAATGAATGCCAATAATGCTGATACAATGACAACAATAAATTAAAGATAAGCTTGGCACTAGAATAATAATACAAATAATAATAAAATCACCTTAGGGTCGGTCTGGGATATGAGATCACTTGAGGATACTTTGTATCCAAAAAGACCCACACCACAGCCTTTAGGCACAGCCTCATCTGTACTCTCATCCATTGAAGAAGGAGGTGAGTCTGAGGGTGGAGTAACAAAGTCCTCTTTGTCCTCCATTGTTGTCTGTGAGGAATCTGGCGATATCGAAGCAGCAGCCATCTTGAAAAGATTATGTGAGGACTGTACTGTAATCCTTTCAGGACCGAAGGGCGAGTCTATTATATGAAAACCACTAGTTTGAATTACAATAGTATTAGCCAGTCATCATGGTAGTATAACAATAGACAATAATCATTATTGTCTTAAGGAACTAGAACAGACTAAATATTCATACTAATACTAGTCTACTCCATTCTCTCTCTTTACCAATTGACAGGCTCTGGCTCGCTCTCTCACGCCGTCCTCTTTTTAAAAGATCAGCTGTACTGTAATTTAAATTGCACCATCATTGCGCTATGCTTTATTGCACCACATCCCAAGGAACGAGCGTAAGCCTCGTACAATAACATAATCTGTTAGTCAGCATTAATGCCTGATGTATGCGCGAGAGGATATTGAATCAACTCACTCTTTCATTGCATCATGCACTTTTCTTTCCCAGTCGACATTACCAGAGCCACACCCACAAAACAAACAAGCCCTGCCCTTCATTACTCAACACCCACGCATTCTATCTACTTCCGGTCTTATCTTAGCCACACCCATTGCACTTCCGGTTTCATTAGCAGCGTTGTCCTTGAAATAGCTGGAGGCCATCATTGGTGTGAACAATTGACAGTGAATTTGGTATCTTTATTCAAAGCCAGGAGCAGTCTAAGCCTATTTTTGCTGCAGCTAACAGTCATGTCGTTTGAAGCAGGTTCGAGCAGTTCTTTAAACGTCCCAGTTGGTCCTGCAAGAAGCTTTTCCTCGCTGGAAGATGAAGAGGTGGCAAGCACAGCTAGCGGGCAATCATCAGTAGACCTCAACGGACTACTACATCAGCAGCAAAGCAACCAATCCTCTCTGGACGACTCAGAGAGACTCTCTATGCTGTCCTCTGCTGTTAGCTGGATAAAGGAGGAATTGGTAAATATGATAGTGTAGAGACATGAGAGAAGAGTTTGTGTTGTTTGTATGACCTGCTAATAGTTGCATGAATGGGTAGTACATAGCTATTATACAGGACTTGTCAACACTCTATTTACATATGTTGTGTCCATATCAATCTCTGTTTGCTCCATATTTTGTGATACACATCATGTACACTCCAGCAAAAATAATAAAAGCCTCATAAAGATGATTATCTCATCATGTTGATCCTGTGTATTCTTTTCCTGTCATTGTGTGTCTAGCTCTTATGACAATGTTTGCTTTCCTCCTTGAGTGTTGTTGTACTCAATAGTGCATGTGTTTGTATAATATTTATGTTTACATGTACATGTATATTTACATGCACATGTGTGTGTACTCCGTGTGTGTGTGTTCGCTCATGTGTCAAGTGTCAGTAATTTGCTGGCAGCTGCAGTAGTTGGTCACGGTATTAAAAGTTTACTATTTCAGTTGTTTTGATTTGTCACGGAGGCATTCCTGCTATTTTGAGCATTTGCGTGGTTCGTTGAGCAGTACAAATGAGCCCTTTCTCTTTATAAAATAAAATTTTTACCTTATCTACGTCATAATTAGTCTCTAACCTACATGTATTTTAAAGTCATAACATGCACAATGTACTACAAATGTTGGGCATTATATTATACTCATAAATATGATCCTGTTTACTTAGTTATTATTGATTAAGATTAGATACCACTCTGCTACAGTTTCCTACGCATAATCTGCTAACTAAGGATCATCATTAGATTATACGTATACATGTACATCTATTATGACATTCTCTACTTTTATAGTAAAAGTTATAAACAACGTAGCAATAACTCGATTATGTACGTGCATTGTTATGTACACTTATGCATTGCTGCATGTATCAGGTATAACCTAATTATAATTGTTATGCTAGGTGTAACCCACCTCTGATGTAAGAGGAATGAGGAATTCAGTACTAATCAATATTACTCCATTACCCTGTGTACATGTTTTCTGTTCTGTTTAGATACTCCCTTTAATGCACTGATAGACACATCATAAATTCACAATACATGAACCTGCTGCCTGTGCCAATCAAACAGTCCCTCATGCTATTTATTTGTTATTCACGGGCCGTCTCTCTCAAAGTGTAATTTGACTAAGTTACTGTTTGATGTTTGTGCAGGTCCACTGTCCAATAGTTCTCATAACTTTCATGTAATCGTAGTAACTGCTTGACCATAATATCGTCTACTCTTGGAATGTTTGTATGATTCGATTATGATGAATATTCATTATGATCATGAATGTGTGTTGATGTATAATACATAGCTTGATGAGCCTGTATAGTCTATATTAGTTCATAATGATTAACCTGCTCCTTTCCTGTAAGTGTTGCAAGGACGCTGCTAATCAGTGTTGTTTCCTTAATGATAACTTATGGTTTGTTTTTCCAAGGAATTACGAAACAAGAAGGCGAGGGAGGGAGAGTATTCCTATGTTAAACAGAATGTATCTCTCTTTACTTTCTATGTCTGTTAACAGTGTCGCTCATTCAAACCATGATCAAACTGACAAACGCTTTTTCAGCAGCCCATCCTGTCAGTTAAAAAAGCCCATCTCCACCCTCTCCAGCTACATGTACATGTACATGTACATGTACCTGCTGCTGTAAGTCTTCTTGAGGTGTGAAATTGACAATGGTGCTATTGTGTAGACTAGGTTGATGATGTAATACCACCTATCATTCCATTGGTGTGTTCATTATAATGTCATCTACACAGAAACCATTCATCAATATAATACAGAACACTCACAATAGTCCGGCATGTACTATACATGTACACATGTACGTTATATTGCGTGTGTTCTATTTGATGGTTTCATTAGGTTATGATGACAGCTACCTTTCATGGTGGCTCTAATTGGTAATAATAATAATAATCTTGCGAATTGATAGTTGCAATTTGCTCCTGACTACACAAATTTGTACAATCATGTTACTCGCATAGCAGTGCAATGTTTATATACATGTGTGTGAAATATTAAATTACATGTACATGCATGTCACCAGAAATAGACTGAGTGAGTGTGTGTGTGAGAGAGAGAGAGAGAGAGAGGAACAATTTACTCCTTTCTCTGATGTGGGATAAACAGCTGTCATCTTAAAATATTTTCCCTCTTATTATTACATATTCTTGGCCCTTGCACATTCCTTTGATTATTGCTATAGTAAGGACAGGAAGTTATAAAATTTGTTTATAGTTAGTGTGTGGGTACAGCAATCCTCCTGTGGATTAGATTATCATATAAAATCCACTGTATGTTACAATTATTTTTGGATTTTACAGCTATCATTAACCAATGTGTTAAACTTGCTGTCCCTGTCACAATGTCTCCACTGACTCAATGCCGAGTCCTGGACTTTCCTTGTTTGCTAATTCAATGCATATTTGATGTCATTATTATATGTATCTGTGGAATGTGTTTACACTGATATTGAATTTCTATCGTGTTATCATTATGCAATTCTCTTATACCCTCTCTCTCTCTCTCTCTCTCTCTCTCCCCCCCTCTCTTTCTCTCTCTCTCTCTCTCCCCCCCCCCCTCTCTCTCTCTCTCTCTCTCTCTCTCTCTCTCTCTCTCTCTCTCTCTCTCTCTCTAGGCTGCCATGAGAGATACTGATCGCGGTATATTGCACCAACTGCTCAGAGCTCACTCTGCCATCACTGACATTAGAGAATCACAGAAGAAGAATGGCTACTCTGAGCAGTCACAACAGGATCAGGAAACTGATGATAATATAACACAATCAGAGTCCATCAAAGAAGAAGAGCTGAACTCAAGTGGACACAGCGATTATTATTCAAGAGATGAGAAGACTCCTGGATCAGGGAGCCACGTATCACTTGATATAACTACCAATACTACACCTCCTAGAACTGGTTCATCAACCACCAACAATACTGATGCTACTAGCAATAGTACTGGGTTCACTCCTCTAAAGAAACTGAGGCCAGAGACAGAGGCAAAGGATGACGATGATATACTAGCACAGTTCTTTGGGGAAGAGAGTTTATCTAAGTTTACTTGCCTTTCAAAGCCACGATCCTCAAAATCAAAAGGGACCGAACAGACCGACTCTCCTACAGTACATGCGCCTAAAACAAGCCAATCTACTGAGAGGATGCAGAAACAGCACTCTTTCACTGCCACCTCTCCTCTCTCTGATAGACTTAAAGTCGATGTTGACAAGAAGAGCAGTCGTAGCAGCGTTGCATACGAGATGCAGCTACTAAGACAAAAATTACAAGAGGAAGCAAAGTCAGAGCTAGAGGCATTCGACAGGGAATTTGATGGACCTGCTAGCGTGCCTTCGTTCCTTGAGGTAGAGAAGAAATCTTATCGCTACTCCATTTTGAATCGAATGGATGAGCTATTGTATCCATCGTCACCACCGCCGTCGTCCAGTGTCCCACGCCATCGATCGGGTAGTCATATCCGACAGTACTCAGAACCTGTCGTTAATGTAAACTTAGACGAGTACACCAGAGGAGAAGAAAGAAGCAACTTTAAAACTTCGCAGTCGACAACCTTTTCGCAATTTAGGAAGTCGTCAGAGCCTGCCCACAGCAGCTTTCGTCTGCCAACCTCCAAAACAATGGAACTAAGTAGAACAGGGAGTGGATACTACCATGACAACGCTGGAGGAGGAATGAGAGTGACTCCACCAAGGAAAGGATCACAGACTCACTATGACACCACGGTTATCAAGAGACGCTCTTCAAACTCGTCCCGTAGTTCGTCACAGACTAATACTCTAGAGAAAAAAGGACACCATCCCCTGCAGTACAGCGTGGAGTCGCTGGAAGGAGGAGTAGGGAGTAATGACGACTTGTCTTCTTACAATGGGCAGTATTATCATAGACGTGACGGATCTAGCGATTATGACAATATCCCAGAGAACAAAAGCATTAGAGGGACCAGGAATGATAGCGGTAATGGGAGGAAGGGCCTCTCTCCTGAAGTATACCCGGAGTCAATGTCACCGTCTCCTCCTCTAACTCACGTCTCTTCCTCCCCACTAGGACTGCAGGGGCGCTCCTTTAATCAAAAGCCTCGGAGCGTTCCTCTGAGGAAGAAGAATTTTATAAGTCAAAGTCCAGAGAGCAGCTGGCTATGAGGGATTCAATCTAGCTACAAATGTACTCCTCTTCTTTGTGACAAATAATACATTAATTTTAATCTTTATTTAATAATTGCTATTATGATTAATTAAAATAGAATTTCCTGTGTTTTGCAATAAAAGGTGCTAAATAAGTGTCAAAAAATATCCACTCAAAGGCTAGTTATTAATAGAAGGTGGCCAGTTATTAAAGAGGGTGTGTAGCACTATTAGCAGTTAAAGACATCATCATAAGCTTGCTTGGTTTAGATATATATTAGATATGAGTACAATTGCTGAGAGACTACAGAGAAAAAGAAGAAAAGATAAAGAAGATGAGCAATTGCAACATGAAGAAGAGACAGATGAAACAATCAAAGAAAAGAAAGTCATGAAAATTGAGCCACTGCACTCTCCTCCAAAGTATTCAATTTGCTCCAGATATCTTACATCATCCTATTACTTCTGTAGATGTGATTATAATTTTTATTGTGCTAGCTGTGAAGATCTAGCAAAGAAGCTGCTTGGTTGTGTTCTTGTTACAAAAATGAGGGAAGGAGGAGGAAGCTGGGTAGTCACTAAAGGATTGATTGTGGAGACTGAAGCATACCTAGGAGGGCCTGATAAAGCATCACACTCTTACAATGGAAAAAGAACTCCAAGGTAGATTTTGGGATTTGAACTGCATAATATATTGGTAGGAGAGTGAAACCTTTTCTCTTTGTGAAACCACCATCAATTTGTTGTCATAAGTATTGATATCCTTACGGAAAATTTAAGGTGATTCTGACAAATTTTTCAAGTTACGGCCATTTCAAGAAAACACCAAAATTCTGAAAAATACCCTGTACTATAGCCCATGGTTTTTTCTGAAAAATGGCTCAAAAATCACCTCAAATTTTTATTACATTTTCAGATACATATTGATGTCCTTGTGCTGTGTAGAAAGTTTGAGCTGATTCTAACTTCAATTTTTCAAGTTACGGTCATTTTTAAAAAACGCCAAAATTCTGAAAAATACCCTGTACTATAGCCCATGGTTTTTTCTAAAAAATGGCTCCGAAATCACCCCAAATTTTTATTACATTTTTTGATACATATTGATGTCCTTATGCTGTGTAGCAAGTTTGAGCTGATTCCGACTTCAATTTTTCAAGTTACAGCCATTTTAGGAAAACCCCCAAATTCTAAAAAATACCCTGTACTATAGCCCATGGTTTTTTCTGAAAAATGGCTCCGAAATCACCCCAAATTTTTATTACATTTTCAGATACATATTGATGCCCTTATGCTGTGTAGAAAGTTTGAGCTGATTCCGACTTCAATTTTTCAAGTTACAGCCATTTTAAGAAAACCCCAAAATTCTGAAAAATACCCTGTACTATAGCCCATGGTTTTTTCTAAAAAATGGCTCCGAAATCACCCCAAATTTTTATTACATTTTTTGATACATATTGATGTCCTTATGCTGTGTAGCAAGTTTGAGCTGATTCCGACTTCAATTTTTCAAGTTACAGCCATTTTAGGAAAACCCCCAAATTCTAAAAAATACCCTGTACTATAGCCCATGGTTTTTTCTAAAAAATGGCTCCGAAATCACCCCAAATTTTTATTACATTTTTTGATACATATTGATGTCCTTATGCTGTGTAGCAAGTTTGAGCTGATTCCGACTTCAATTTTTCAAGTTACAGCCATTTTAAGAAAACCCCAAAATTCTGAAAAATACCCTGTACTATAGCCCATGGTTTTTTCTAAAAAATGGCTCCATAATCATCCCAAATTTTTATTACATTTTCAGATACATATTGATGTCCTTATGCTGTGTAGCAAGTTTGAGCTGATTCCGACTTCAATTTTTCAAGTTACAGCCATTTTAGGAAAACCCCCAAATTCTAAAAAATACCCTGTACTATAGCCCATGGTTTTTTCTGAAAAATGGCTCCAAAATCACCCCAAATTTTTATTACATTTTCAGATACATATAGATGTTCTTATGCTATGTAGAAAGTTTTAGTTGATTCCGACTTCAATTTTTCAAGTTACGGCCATTTTAAGAAAATTGGCAAGATTTATCAACTTTAATTGTATGCTTTAAAATAAACTCTTTACTTTGATAGGAATGAAGCCATGTATATGCCACCAGGGACATGTTACGTCTATTCCATATATGGCATGCATCACTGCGTCAACATCAGCAGTCTCGGTGAGGGGGCAGCAATATTAATACGTTCACTGGAACCCCTGGATGGAGCAGAAACGATGAGAGAAAGACGAAAAAAATGTCGCAAAGATGAAGACCTGTGTCGCGGTCCTGGTAAGCTCTGCCAGGCAATGGGAATCAGTAAAGAACAAGACAAAACAAACTTAAGTACTTCCAATGAAATATGGGTGGAGACTAGAGAGGGTAGGCATCAATTAGAAATAATCGGTTGTCCCAGAATTGGTGTTGACTATGCTCAGGAATGGGCTGAGAAGAATCTCAGATATTACATTAAAGGAAACAAATATGTCAGCAAAATAATAAAATAATTTTATTTAATACTAGTCAAAAATGTTTTACGTTAATATTAAACTCTCTATTACGATGTGATGCGTTGAGATTTTTTATACATAAATTTAATATTATTTTAAACTTTGTTTCTCAATTAGCGGCAATAAAACATAACACAACAATAATAATAATAACAACAACAATAATAATAACAACAATAATAATAATGATGAGAGTTTAGGAAGACAGAGGGATAAATTGAAATCTAGTTCAAAGTTATTATTTATGATAATAATAATAATAATAATAATTTTTTATTAAATTTTTGGGGTGAGTGTATGTAAAATGTGAAGCAAAATAAATGAGAAAAAGTGAGCAGTGGTGAGGGGGGAAATTAAACAAAAATTAACTGACCCCCCACCCCACGTACAGTACAATACAATAATAGCACACACCCACTTTATACAGCAAGTTAAGTGTCAACCATGACCACACCCATTAATAAAGGCGTGGCCAGGCATACTAAATGAATAATTGACTTCTAATAATATAATTACTCCTAACCAGCAAAAAGAGGTGTGGCTTAAGGCTCAGACTCCTCCCCTTCCTCTTCTACTTCTTGTGTCTCTTCATTTTTATCCTCTTCCTCTTTCTCTTCTATAATCATACGAGGCGGACAAGGAGGCGTGGCCATCACGGGCGGATTCAATAACGGCATGCCCATATAAGGAAATCTGGGAAACATTGGATGTGGCCCCAATAACGAGTGATTGGCCCCGCCCATAATGACCGGACCGACGTGACGACCAAGAGGTTTGGGAACTCCTCCATCATCAAGACAAGGACGTTTGGTTGAGGGTACCTCCCCTTTTCCCCCATCGGCCCGGAGCCTATGACGTGACTCTAAAGCTAGGGCCTCGGTTGACGAGGCTGTGGAATTAATACCCAGGGGGTAAAATCTAAGGGGGCCCCCTGCTGTTGGAAAATGAGGTAGACGATTAGGACTAGCGGGTAGAGAATGAGAGGCGGACTGAGGGAGACGGGGGAGGAAAGTCGGAAGAGTAAAGTGAGGGTGTGGCATCGGTGAAGGACGGATGAGGAAATGACTCTCATGATGGTCTTTAAGATTAATATCAGGAGCAAAATGATGATGAGTCGGAGAAGGAGGAGCACTCCTAAAGAGAGAGAGAGATGTTATGACTGTCTGTCTCTCTCACAACATGTATTGTCTGGTTATTATTCAGACCAGCCAAGAGGTTGCTGGAGGTCTGTCATTTTATTAAGAAATAATGAAATAAAGATTTGTTGTGACTATTGGGATACTCATAATGCAAATGAGGGGTCAACATTAGCTACATGTAGGTCCAGGCTGGTAATAACAATATTAGATTGAAGGCTAGTTCACACAGAAACTTGCTGTGACCTCAAGACACTTTTAACATACATGAACCGAGTATTACTGTATGTAAAAATGCAAGAACTACACATGTACACATTTGATTTCTTAACCACAGTATTCTAATTGTATTGTATGCTAGTGTGAATTAGCTTTACAGAAGCAAATACAAGTTATAGTTCACTCTTAATACATGTACATGTATCTCCCCTCCCTCTCTCCCTCCATTTCTCCCTCCCCTTCCTCTCTCCCTCCCCCCTCTCTCCCTTTCAGCTACTCTTTCTCTTCCTTACCTGGACATTAGGCTTGCTGTAGGGAAGACAGGTATACCTTTCTTCTTTCTTTTAACATAAGCTTGTGAGGTTAGCTTGTCCTCATAGTCAGGATGCATGCACCAGTAGCCACCTTTACCGAACCCTAGCCCCTCCCTCTCTCTTGGGGCTTTCATAAAATATTGATTAAGAGACAAGTTGTGACGTATTGAATTCTAGAAAGAGAGAGACAGCAAAAATGTAATATTAACAAAACAAATGCTTACAAATAAATAAAAAAACTACATGCAATGTACACACACATTACACATATGTACACATGTACAAGAACATTAAAAAAACAAAAACACGTACTACACTACCTAATAAAAACTCACCCCCTCCCCCTCTCCCTCTTACCTTCCATCCCTTATCTTCAAGCCGGTAATAAGGATACTTATCAGAAATGAACTGGTATATGTTACTCAAGGTCTGTTTTCTGTCAGAG